>NC_051211.1:52166203-52313703 GCF_015220715.1 Pygocentrus nattereri
TCTCTCTGTCCTGCCATCTTTCTTCCATCTTCCCTCCTCACCCCCTTCCCCCCAGGGGCCGTGTGAAGGCACTGCTTTGGCAGTCATTATAAAAACACATCTCAAGCCTCTGAAGCTTAATTACAACCTTCTCTGCTCAAGCACGACTTATACAGTTCAATTAATCCCCAACTTCCCTCCGAGTTCATCACTGCTCGACATGTAGATGCATCTGCATCCTCTTCCTCATGCTGTGTCCATCACTGCCCTCCATAAGTAACACTATGTTCAATAATACACCGAGTAATGGATAAGAAGTGGAAGTATTGATCTCATCTTCCTTGATGAGAGAAATGATCATTGGTCATAACTTATATGTACAGAGTGTTCAATGACCGGAAGTGTTTTTGGACAGTGAAGCCAAGTATACAGTACTGTAAAAAAAACAGAGACCACCCTTCATTTTTCTGCAAAGATTAGATATAAGATAATCCACCTGCATAAGGAAGGAGAAAGACAAAGGAAAAAGAGTGAAAAAAACAAACTTTCCAAAACTGGAAAAAAAAGACTAAAAGCTATAGAGAAATTATGCCTCCTAACAACCACCTGGAAGGGCTGGTAGACACCAAAACTGCCCCATCGGATAAACAGCACTGAAAGCTTTCATCTCTGAGAGAGAGGAGAAAATCAAGCTGCTTCAGATCTGAAAACGTCCGCAGGTGATTCTGTCCATCCTTCCACTGTGAGAAGACCACTCAGCGCTGTGGGTCTGAAAGGATGTGTGTGCTATCAGCGTTCTATTGGCAGGATTTCCAGCACTGTCGTGATGCACGATAGGTTGTAGTTACTGGAGACGCTCTTATCCAGAGTGACTTAGAATTGGATCATTTTACCCAGGTAGGTGAAGGTAGTGTTGGGAGTCTTGCCCAAGGACTCTTATGGGTTTAGTGTAGGGTAATTACCCAGGCAGGCGATTGAACCCCAGTTTACAGTGCAGTGTTACCCACCTCTTCAAACCTGTGAGATTTCAGATAACAGGTGGGCAGTACTGCACCAGAGAGGGCACCAACGAGCAATAAATTCTGTACAACCCAAGCCCACCAATGCACTCTCTACTTGGGGTAAGACTGAACCTCAGCTCACTGAAATTATTGTATTCATCAACCAAGAGGGCACTTGTACAGTCTGAGGGCAGAATGGCCTGGACTCTCAAGCACCCCCCTGTGGTATACCTGGGCATGCACCTGCATTCTTGATGGTAACCTTGTGCACATGTGGCTCCTCAATCCTTCAAACTTCTGTGTAGCAGCAAGAGAAGACGACTCCCCCCTCCATTCGTTCTGCAGGGGATTAGGCCAATCACAAAGCACTAAAATCCGCCTTTTCTCCGAACGCAGGTTACAAATTAAGTTTGCTCTTCAAACCTGGGAGAGGGAGAGCGAAGACAGAGGAGCGGGGACTTGGTATTAGCAATCTTGTTTATGCATAATGGCGCTGTTCCCCAGAGAGCGAGGGAGATTGTGTGCTACGCACTGAGTGACTGGTCTGCTGGAGAGCAAGTGCTGTTGTCTGTCAGTCTGATTTGTGAAGCACAATGGAGGAGGAGAGGTGCAAATGGAAAAATGTCTCACTAGTGGAAGGGTGTGGGTGTGGGAGGGAGAGAAGACAGAGCGTGCTGGGAGTGGCTGATAGGAATGTTTTTCCTAAATATTTTTGTTGATTTACCTCTACATTTGGACCACGGCAGGACTTTTTATTAACGATATGAGACTAACAGGTGTTCTGTACGTGGTCGTACCTGCAAATCCTCACTGAACCTCATATGTCTGACAGGTTTGTCACAAGCTGATCACGGTCATCCTCCGTAGTTGTTGGGTTTCGCAGTCATGTTTACATTGCAGCAAACAGAATGCGAATTGGGTGGGTTTTCATGTTTGTATGTAAGAAAAATCAGAGAACTCAGTTATTAAGACTAAAGATAGCTTGTCGATATCAATGTGTGTCTGTATAACAGAAGGTAACGCTGGGGCACATATTGAAGGAAAAAAAAGTCCTGTAATATACCGATCAGCCATAACATTATAACCACCTCCTTGTTTCTAGGGGCACTTTGTAGTTCTACAGTTACAGACTGTAGTCCATCTGTTTCTCTGATACTCTGTTACCCTGTTCCTCAGTGGTCAGGACCCCCATGGACCCTCACAGAGCAGGTACTATTTGGGTGGTGGATCATTCTCAGCACTGCAGTGACACTGATGTGGTGGTGTGTTAGTGTGTGATGTGCTAGTCTGAGTGGATCAGACACAGCAGTGCTGCTGGAGTTGTTAAACACTGTGTCCACTCACTGTCCACTCTATTAGACACTCCTACCTTGTCGGTCCACCTTGTAGATGTAAAGTCAGAGACGACAGCTCGTCTGCTGTTGCACGGTTTGTGTTGGTCGTCCTCTAGTCCTTCATCAGTGGTCACAGGACGCTGTTGGCTGGATATTTTTGGTTGGTGGACTGTTCTCAGTCCAGCAGTGACACTGAGGTGTTTAAAAACTCCAGCAGCACTGCTGTGTCTGATCCACTCAGACCAGCACAACGCGCAGGAGCCGCGTTCTAAGCCGTTGTAAAATTCATGATATATGCACACCTATGGCCGCTTCACAACTGAACTCTGAAGTAGGAACCCGTTTTTTGAATAAACTGAGGGTCTGGTGACTTATGTCCTAAAACTAGGCTAAACAGTTCCATCATTAATATCACAGGCTTGAATTAAAGCGCTTACAAAATGATTTACTGTAAAACAGCAGAATAAAAGTCTAACAAATGTCACTCAAATGGATTAAATGCTTCGCGCTGTGCCTAAGAACACCCTCCCCGTGATAAATTCACAGTAACACGCAGCCTCTTGTGGCATTTTGGCTTATTATAAAACAGTTAGTTCCAGCCACGCAAGCTGGTTGGTTGAGAAACGTTCTAACCGCGCTGATATTTCACCATAACATCATGTTTTTTTTCCTGTATCACACCGCTGAGACACTGTTGCTAAGCAACGACTTTGACAGCTGTAGGAGTCATTTGAACATTTTTACTTCTGACTTTGCCACAAACAGAAAACGGACACTGTTAAGATCAAATCTGACCGACAGCCGATTTGGTCCGACTCTGAAGACGAGACGACACTAAATTCCCAAACTGTCGTCACCACTGAGCAGCTTTTCAGTCGGCAGCTGTGACAGAAGAACAGCTGAACAACCTGGAATCAGCCAGAAATGAACCCAACACCATTCGCCAGACGTGGAGTCTGATCTTCAGAGTCGGACCGAATCAGACTGAGCCATAAAACTGACCCAATAAAAACAAAAGCTGCTCAGTGGAGACGACAGTTTGGGAATTTAGTGTAAGGAGCTGGAGAACGAACTGCTGGCTGAGCAGCGAGTGGGCGGAGCTCGTTACTCTGACGTAGCAGCGAGCTGCTCGTTAAGGAGCTATAATTAGGAGGAAGGAACTGTATATTAAACATATTAAACGCCGCGTTCACGGCCAGTTTATTCATTTCTTACTGTATTTATTTAACTGCTGTATTAAAGCAGTAGAGATACTCGAGGAGGGAGTTATCACTATAACATCACGGCTGTGATGATCTACGGCCACCAGATCACAGCCGTGATGTTATTTCAGGATATCACACTCCCTCTCGTCTTCTGCTTAATTAACGACCAGTTATACCAGTTAGTTGTTTTATATTTAGACTTTGGGGCAGTTATGATAGGAGAAAGTTTCTGTGCTGGAAATATCAAGCCTTCTCATCAAAACCAAAATAAAACCTGTAAACATATCAGGTAACAGGTCAGAGAGAAGTAGCTACAAACCTGTGTGTAACAAAAAGCAGTCCTGGCAGATTAAAACCTACTGACAGAAACTCAAATTTGAGGGGAAGTGTCATAAATTCATGGACTAGTTTCTTCTCCTCTGTTTTTGTCTAGATTAACCACTTTTGGATGAAAGACAGCAGGTTTAATCCCAGTGTTTAAGGTGGAACATCAGCACAGAGCAACACAAGGTGTCAAAAATAGATGCAGGGTGTCTGTCAGAAACGTAGCTCTGCCTCTCGCGTCTGGTGTAAACAGCTTTGTTGATAACAGTGGGAGTGTTTTGATTTTGCAATTGTCGCTCACTGCTGTTACAGTTCTTTTTGGCAGACTTATTATTTTTTTTAGCGGGTGGTTGTCATTGCCTTGTTTCAGGCGAAAAAGGCTCATGCTTGAATAGATGTAAGGCTTGTGCTTTAATAGCTGCATACATTCTTTACTTAAATGTACATTAATGGAGCAAACCTGAGCGTTTTCTATGTACAGATTCAATGTAATGGTAATAAAATCAAAGTAATGATGATAAAATATCATACGTGTCAGGGGGATAAGGCGTCACGGATCTGTCCGAGCGTGTTGGCATGCTCCACAGTGCTGCCGTGGCCAGTGGTTTGGAATGATTGGGTGACCGTCTTCATGTGCGCTAGTGGAGTCGGGTTCAGTCTTTACCTCTCCAAAGATGGGGTAGCACTAAATTGAGCAGAAAAATACACAAAATTGGTCTAAAATATAGAAAATTGTTCAGGCCTCGGTTTGGTTTCCCAAAGGCATTTTTGTGTTAAGATTATATTAGCTGTTAGCGAAGATGTTCAAAGTAATAACACACTATTAACTTATGATGGTCTTTATGCCACAGTGCTTTTAGGAAATCAGTTGCCTGGTCGATCTGGAGTGAAAGTCATTTCGCAAAAAGAAGAATGTATGACTTTATGGAGATAATTTCCTACTGGGTGCCTCGGCCCCTGAGGGTCTGATCTGAACTCACTGAGACAGCTCTTTCCAGCCGTGGAAGCCGTGTTGCTCAGAGCTGCTGAGTGTGGATCAGACTCCCGAGTTGGAAAAGTCAGCTAAACTCGGAGGGATGCCGGGATGTTTTGCAGTGATGGAGATTCTTTCATATTTCCCTTCACATTAGCGTTTTCGTCTTTTATTCAGCCGTTTGAAGAGACGTGCGAGTTGGTGAGTCACAGCCATGAACCGCCGAAAGTCTTCCCTACATTAGCGCTTTCATACTGTCATTACAGAGGAGTTCCTTAAGGGCCCATATTATACAGTGTTTGTATTGTTTTCTTCCCTGAAGTTTGCTCTTAGTGTTTGTGTGGTTATATGTGCCAAAATCAGTCATAGTAAATTTTATATGCAATTTTCTTCAACCTTGTTTTATCCCTTAAAATTAGAATTAAAGGAAAGTTGCACTTTTTCCAGTGCAACATATTTACGGTTCTCTTTGCTCAGCCCTGAAGAATATAAACACAACACCTTAGTTCAGCCTTTCTTATGTGTCTTATCCTGTCGTTAACTTTACTGTAAAGAAAAGGTCATTTTCTGGGTGTTGATTTTGTATATGAATGACCACCACTCCCATTGGCTGTCTCAGGAGAGAGGGCGGGGTTCTATACAGTGGTGAAGAGCTCAGCTGTGCCTGCAGCAGCACAATCAAGAGACGCAGTGCTGTGCAAAAGCCTGAGACCCCCCTACATTTATTTAATCTCAGGTCAGAGCAGCTATTAGGCACAAGGTATTTCTGATGAGATCAGTGCCTGGTAGACACCAAAACGGTCCCCATCAGATAAACAGCCCTTAAAGCTTTCATCTCTTAGAGAGAGGAGAACATCAAGCTGCTTCAGATCTGATAACATCCACAGGTGCTTCTGTCCATCCTTCCACTGTGAGAAGACCCCTCAGCGCGGTGGGTCTGAAAGGACGTGTAGCTGTTCAATAAGAACCTCACTGAGAAAAGGAGATGGACACATCAGACAAAGAAGCTGAACTATGGACTGACCACCCCAGAGTCCAGACCTCAACACCACTGGATGTGTTCGCTTAGTTCAGAAAATCATCAACCAGCTTCTAAGACTGAGCTTTGGAGGTGTGTCTGCAGGTTCTTTGAGGAGCTGAAAGCGAGTCTCCTGAAAAGAACGGAAGCTGTGATGAAGGTAAAGATTATTAGTTATTGAGGCTTCTGTGTAATTTCCTGTTCAAATCTGTTTGCTGTTGCCGCAGCAGTTCTCTTGCAGTTCTTTCAATTGTGTAGCTGTCAAGAAAGGAAATGGACAAAATTGAGGAACATTTGCAGATCAAACAAAGCTTCAAGTGTTTTGCGAACAGTGGACTGCTCAGCCCCAGAGTCCAGACCATGTGTTTGTGATGCTGAGAAGCAGGAAGTGCAACCAACTTCTAAGACTAAACCTTTTTTGGAATCTGAAAAGAATGGAAGCTGTAATAAAGACAAATGATGGACACACTTTATACAGAGTCCAGACCTCAACACCACTGAATGGGTTTGATTACTTCAGAAAATGATCAACCAGCTTCTAAGACTGAACTTTGGAGGCGTGTCTGCAGATTCTTTGAGGAGCTGAAAGCGAGACTCCTGAAAAAAACGGAAGCTGCGATAAAGGAAAAGAGTGACGGACTTCATACTGAAAAATGTGTTATTATATTTGCTCCCCGAGGCTTCTGTGTAATTATAGGTTGAATATTTGTTTTCTGCTGAAAGAAGAATAGCTTTGTACGGGACCCCGGAGGGGACGGAGATAAAAATAAAACTTCATTTGAGTGAACGCTTTTCGATTCGTACGCACATGTACTTTTATTCATGGTCGTGATTTCTTAATTTGATTCCATAATTAATGATTTGGCCTCGTTTTCTGTTAATTGTGCGCACGTTTTCTGTAATTCATGAGTATGTTTTTGAATTCTTGTTCTTGTTCTTAATTCTTTCTCTCAATTTCTTTTAACCGTGATCTTTTCTTTTTAAATGTGCACAATTTTTTTTTTTTAACGAAATAAATGTCGTAGATACAGACCATTTGATTTGTCATGTGCACAGTTGGCTAAGAGCTTCCTGAAACTGTCTGATGGGCTTTGATGGGTTAGATTGATGAGATAATGGACAGAGATGCTCATCAGGTTTGATTTTGGGGCATTTTGAAGACACTGTAGCTTCTCCACAGCAAACGGCCCTCAGATTCACCAGTGCAGCTGGAACTAAATCCACAATCTTCACTAAACTTTCTAATGATTATATATAAGAGATGAAGACGCAGCGCAGCCACTTAGTACTGTTTGTGCTCGCCAGTCAAGCTGCGGTGTTACACAGTTACAGGGTTCAGCAGGGCTCTGTAACTTTGTGCTGTTTTACTACAAATTAAGATTGAGACCCTTATTAGTCCCACAATGGGGAAATTTCACCTCCGCATTTAACCCATCCGTGAGGTGAAACACCACATACACTCTAATGAGTACACACACACTAGGGGGCAGTGAGCACACTTGCCTGGAGCGGTGGGCAGCCCAATCCGCAGCGCCTCTCGGTAGCAGTTGGGGGTTAGGTGTCTTGCTCAAGGACACCTCAGTCATGTGCTGTCGGCTCTGGGGATCAAACCAGCGACCTTCCGGTCACGAGGCTGGTTCCCTAACCTCCAGCCCACGACTGCCCCCTGAGAGTTAGTGGCCCGTACGGGGATCGAACCCACGACCTTTTGTCTTTGCAAGTCTTTGCCAGATACAGTCACACAGTCAAGCCAAGCTTGTCATTACACATCAGTATTTAATACAGGAATGTGGTTTACAATGATATGAGGGAACAAAGAGAGGCCAGTATGACAAAAACAAACACTAGCCCTTACCTACAGCTATAGAGCGCCTCTTGATTTCTTCGTTCTCAGTTACTGCCCAACAAGGCTATCAGTGTAGCACCAGTCGATGCTTGACTTGCACTAACCTCACTATTAACATTACATAAATAATTGGTACCTGAAATTAAATTGAACTTCTTCTGTGGGGGGAAAAATTTAGTAATTGTATGAGAATTAAATCCTGTCTAGTGTTAAAATGCACAATGGCTCATTCTCTTCAGGCCCTTCTTCTGAGTGGTCCTTCACTCCCTCTGTGTTCGCTCTCGCTCTCTCTTTCTGTTCTCTCTCTGTTTTTTCCTCTGTCGGTTCTTTCTGGATCCCAGAGTCTGAATACATTCTCTACTTAAAGCTCGACTGATTGTAGATCTGCATCTTTCTCTCTTCTCCCTCGTTCTCGCTCGCCTCTGTCTCTCGGTCCCTCTCCATCTCTGTCTCACGACCTTTTGTTTGGGACTTGATTGATCCACATCCTCCACATTCAGCTGGAGATGGCCAGCATTGACGTTTCTCAGTCTCATCTATCTGTTGATGAAGGCTGGAGACAGTATGCAATCAAGCCTTCTGCGGGAAGGAGGGATAGAAGAGAGTGAAGGACAGAAAGCATTGTTAGGCGGTAATTGTTGGCGTAAATGACACACAATCATGAAGCCTTTTGCGACCAATAACAAGCACAGTGAGTAATAAAGGAAGAAAGGTCGCAAGTTTCGCCTCAGGAAGGAGGTGTGGAAGAAACACACGTGGAGATTTCTCAGGATACAATGGTTACTGATTGACTGTGATAATTGTGTCAGCCCTCTCGCAAGCACGCGCTTGACGGCAACGGAGAGAGAAAATTACAGCCAGTTTCAATGGAGAGCCACTGTAATATGCAGCAGGTCCATATTCAGTAGATTACAGTGGCTACTCTCGGTAGCTGGGTTGTAGATGTGCGTGTAATGTGTAGATCAGTCCAGAGAAGAAGATAAAGAAAGAGGTGGATGTCTTTTGTAAATGGACCCTGAGTAATACTAGAGATGAAGGCTTTTAAATGCTTATCTGGACATTTTTGAAAATATTTGTGGTTTTTATTTCTCAGTTTTCAGCACTACTTGTGTTTTAGCGCTACTAATCGTGTCTTTGAGAACTCTTAAATGAGCACGTCAGCCCAGAAGGTTGAGAAGAGTCATAAAATTTGATGTCCGATGCCTCAGGAAGAACGTGGGGCCTCATCCACCAGAATGTTCCTAGGTTCTTTCTTAAAGGTGTTCTTGAGAAAGGTCCTAAGAAAAAGTCCAAGTCAGATTCATGAAGCGCAGAACTGTTCTCCCCTTTGAGCTCTTGAATGTGTAGATTCTGCTCTTACCTAGGAACAAATCCCACATAAGGAAAAACTGGTGAATGTCGGAGACTTTGTGAAAACTGCAAAAGTGGGTTTTAAGAAGAAAGTTCTTCTTAAGAACGGTTGGTGAATGAGGCCCATTGAGGCTTTTCTAACAAAGTAAAATCAGCTTGGTACCGCTACAATAGACTGTGACTCTCAGGATTTCTGTAATTCTACACACAGTCCTGAACAGGCAGAGAAGTTGAGTTTGTCCTTCTAACTTCAGAATCTTTGGGGTGTTTTTAATAATTGCACCCAAGTTTGTAATGCATTTAAAAGAACTGAATGCACTGGATTCCACTTTACAGTTTAATGAAAACATTTGATCACCCCCAAATCAAACTTAAATTCCCCAGAGCTCTCGGAAATAAAGGTGCGACACTCTCACTGGGGCGGTTCCCCTCTCATCACTGGGGTGGGACCATCAAGGGTTCATCTCAGTACCTTTAGTCAGGGAACATAACTGAACCATAATCCACTGAAATGACCTGTTCTAAGCTGCACTGACTCCACACACCCCGCCTCGCCTCACCTCCAGGCTTTTATTCTACTGCTCTGTTTTAAATTATTCAGTTATGAAAAGGAACAAATACCAACTTTCCACCTGGAGAAACTGATTTAAGCTTCACAATCAGACCTTAAAACCACTGCTGGAGCTTTGAGGGAACATTTACACGGTTTGTACCTTGATGAAGGAAAAATGTACTGGCATAGAACCAAACATGTCCATCCTGCACTGTTAGAGATGAAGGTTCTGTGCAGGTACATTTTTGTGTATCAAGGTACAAACAATGTAAATGTTCCCTCAAAGCTCCAGCAGTGGTTTTAAGGTCCATTTATGAAGCTAAAATAAGTTTTTCACGTGAAAAGTATGTATTTGTACCTTTTTCATAACCAAATGGTTTAAAACCGAACATGGGGTGTGTGGAGTCAATGCAATGCTTGTGACCAAAAATGTTTTTGTTTGGCCAAACGAGGAAAGAAAAAAGAGGAAAAAACTCATAAATATCTGGCTGATTCAGATGTTCCATAAAACCCAGGATGACTCTGAGCTTTGTCGCCTGAGAGTGTGTTTTCAACCATAATTTATATCCATGTTTTAAAGTGTTTTTGGACAAACACCCTATTGTCACTCGCTTTGCAGTTAGTCATCATGCAAATGTTAACGAATCTTCAGATGGCCTCTGGATTTAGCTGATGTTTGAACAGCCATGATGCTCCCTCACGTCAGAATAATAATTTGTTTGTCGTGGAGGGAGCGAGTGAGAGAGACAGACAGAGGAGGAGGAATTTAATTACTCCAGCAGGCTGCTGCGGTTTTATTCCTGTTTTCCACATTGTGTGCTTTAATATGAAATCAAACCAAATACAGAAGGCTTGAAATCCCTTTACTATTTGCTGTAACTCACATATTATTCGTATTTGCACTGGAGTTGTGAATCTGTTTTGCATTGTACGAAGTTTCTTTGGTAGCACTTTCAAGTCTAAGAATATATAACACCTACATAAGCTTTTCATGACAACCTATATACGCCTCATAAAGGCTTATTCCAGCCAGCATCAGTTGTCATAACACTTTCTTTTCCACCTTGGCTGTAATTATGGCTCAGTATGTGATAAAAATAAAATATGAATGAAAACAGATTTATTTTAAACACAGATTTATTTTGCTCTGCTTTAAACTTCAGTTCAGCTAAAGCTGCTTTTCTTGCATCTCTGGCAGGAAACAAAAGTAGAACACACACACACCCACCTCTTCTAAGCCGCTTATCCTTCTGGGTCATGGGCAGAGCTGGAACCTATTCCACAGTCATTGGGTGGAAGGCTGGATAAACCCTGGACAGGCTGCCAGTCCATTTCAGGCCAGACAGACATATGCAGTCGCACACACACTCCTAGGGCCAGTTTAGGGTGTCCACTTGGCCTGACTGTATGTCTTTGGACTGTGGGTAGAAACCAGAGCACCCGGAGGAGAACCACACAGACACGGGGAGAACATGCAAACTCCCCACAGAAAGGACTCTGGTCACCCAGCCAGGAAAAGTAGAACGGTTTCCTGTAAAATGTCTTTTTGTGATGCTGAAGTCGCTTCCCATTCGCCAGCTTCTTGTTCGAATTTTCCCATTTCACCTTAAAAACAGTGCCTGAGGCGCCAGAGTGTCACTGTTTCGGCATTTAAGGTGGAATGGGAAAATTCGTACAAGATGCTGGTGAACGAGGGGCGACTTCAACCTCGCAGCTTTTTAGTGTTTGACAGTTTAACGTACAACAAACCAGCTGGAGTGATTAAGCAAATAAGTCAGTTTGTCTCCAAATGACCTACGTTTGTCATAAATCTCTCTCTTTGCCTTTTCGTTAGCTACTAACTAGGCGAGATCGATGTCTGCGTTGCTATGGTGACCAGCCGTCTGCGCTGATCTTCAGGGTTAAAGGGTGAATCAGCAGTTCTACATTAACTCCAGCGTTTAAGACCATTTACTGTTAAACTGGGTTGAAGGATCAGCAGAGCTTTATTTTACTGTAAAGGAGGATTATTTTATTGTTACCTACTGATCTGATTCTGCTGTGGAGCCACAACAGGGCGGTGAAAGAGCTGCATTTTGGAGCCGCATTTTGCCGACCCCAGGAATAAGCTTTTATGGCTGTTTATGTAGGATTATGTGTCATTGTCATTGAATGCCTGTGTCAGTGTCACGTAGCCTTCAGTGAAGTGTTACCATTTCTTCTTTACTGATGCAGGGCTTCTGTCAGCCTGTCTTGGGTTTGCTGGATGATGACTTGAGACTTCTTTCAGCTAACCTAAAATCATTCACACATTTTCGTATGATTGAACTAAATGAAGTAGGCTGAAGTCACTGCGATGAATCCATATTATCCCCAATAATCAATTGCTTCGTTAGACTAAAAACAGCGTCAAAGTCCCTGTGAATCTAAAATCATTACACATTTTCCTTCCATGATGAAGGAAAATGTGAAACTTATGAAACGCTGTCAGTGAGGGTCTCAGGGTTAGCTGAGCTTTTTCTCTTAGTGTTTGGTGGGGTAGGTGAAACATGATATTGCTGGTGCATGATGGCATAATCAAAAATCAGAAGACGTTTCAGAGGTGGGCATTACATTTTAATGGGACATTCGAGGAAAACAAGCATTTGGTCTTTTAAATAATATGAAACGGTGCTTAATGTGACCAGAGAGATGAGCTAATAGGTCCATTTTGATTTCGGATTGACTTTAGTTTCATTGAGAATGCAGTACAAAAGAAAGAGACCTTTCCGTCCTTTATTTTATTGAATTTCCTGTTCAGACAGACATGAAGTAGAAGTTATTTGGCCCTGAATATTCTGTAATAACACTCTCAGGGACGAAGCAGTCTGAACCAAACAGCGTGCAATGTGTCCCTCAGTATAAGGAGCTTCGAACAAGCCAGGATGCCCCTGCATCAGAGTGGTGAGGTAGGACAGATGTTGCAACGTTTAACCTCCACTTGCAACTTCTGGGTGCAGACCCCCGTACGCCTTCACTCAGTCTCTCTTGGCTCTCTTCAGGATGGTGATGTACGGTATTGAGCAGTGTGTCAAGGTGCGTAGGTTCAGATTGCTTCATCCTAACAGGAGTTACAGCAGAGCATTTGGGGCCTCTTTCGAGTGAATCTCTCTATATACGCGCTAGTAAATTACACAGAAGAATAACAAGTGTAATAATAAGTTAATAATAAGTGTAATAGAACAATTTTTCACCCTTTGCTTTTGTTACAGCTTCCACTGTTTTCGGGAAACTTGCAGGGATGCTTTGCCCCACTTCCACGGTTCATTTTCTGAAGATGTCAAACACATTCGGTGGTGTTGAGGTCTGGACTTTGGGGTGGTCAGTCCATTGTTCAGCATCTTTGTAATGTGTGTCCGTCTCCTTTTCTCAGTGAGGTTCTTCTTGATCAGCTACACGTCCTTTCAGACCCACAGCGCTGCGGCGTCTTCTCACAGAGGGAAGGATGCACAGAAAAGAAGCTTCAGTTTAAGTGGGACGGGAGAATAGAGGAGCTGTAATCAGTGTTTAAAGGTGCTCCCTGTTGATTTTATAACACAAACATGACATTTCACTGTATTTGGGTGTATTTCTCCCAGTGGCATCAGTTTCATTTTAAGTTTGGGGCTGATCAGGCTTCGTTTTCCTCCTTGTCATTTAAGAAATGCAGATCAGAGAGGGAGAAGCACAATAACAGGGCCTTTACAACGATGGAGCTCAAAACTGGATACCTGGTTTTAGTCCAGGGAAGCCACAGCCTGGTGTAGGTATCAGCGAGGAATTGTCTCACAGTATCACAGGTAGTCTGCTTAGTTTACCTCACTCTCAAGGTGTGACATACAGAGGATATTGGCGGGCGGGAGGTCCTCTGGGACCCTGTAGTTAACCTCTTGGACCCCCTGATTGTGTCAAACACAGGGAATAAACATAATGACGTTATGTTGGGGGAAAACCACCTGTGGACGTTTTCAGATCTGAAGCAGCTTCATTTTCTCCTCTCTCTCAAAGATGAAAGCTGTTTACCTCACGGGGGCACTTTTGGTGGTCTACCAGGTCTTACAGGCTTGTAAGGACTCCCATTTTATCTGCGTCTTTTAAGAATTCGTTAAACTTTTTTCCCGCCTGTTTTTTTTCCCCCCTTTATTTTCTTTAGACTTTCTCCTTTATGCAAGTGGGACATCTAATCTCCTCTGAAAAATCTCTAAAAATTAATAACTTGTACTTAATGGCCATCTTGTGTGGAAACCTACTTTTGCACTGTAGTGCTGTGGGTTGATGTTTAAATTTTTCTGTAATTTTGCAGAATCCATTATTAAGTTGGCCCCATATGCGCAGAAAACCTCAGGCCGACGGCGTAGTCGTCGGCAGCTGGCGAATGTCCTCTTCGGATGCTTCACGTTCCATTTGCTCGGCAGTAATTTTATTGCGGCGGATGATTATCGTTGAAACAACATTAGGGCCTTGATTGTGTTGTTTTTTCATATCGCGGCTGACTGTTGCTGCCGAAATCCAGGGGAAGATCTCATCCCAGAGAGCTGATTGAATTAGCCGAGTGCTGAAATGAGGTTGCAGTGTGATTGGCTGAAATGGACTGAGGAGGTAATAACATAAGGGCCATGCTGTGTGCGCGAGCTGAGCAGCTAGCGAGCTGCCCTCTCGTTGAAGGACTGAAAACATGGGAGAAAATACATGATACGTCTTCTGTAGCGCTCAGTGTAGGTTGTAAGCAGCGAGCGCTGCTGCAGTTTTGTTTCTACTATGATGCGTTTTTAACAAGGGAGTCTGTATTGTGTGGCTGTGTGTGCAAGATTGGTCACTTGGGTCGATTCAGAACTGCAGCACGGGCAGCATACACAGTGAATTAAACAAGCAGGCACTGGACGGGGGTGGACGATATGGCGCACAGGGCACAATACCTCAAGACAAATTCATTGTGTTCAATAGTGCAGCTGTAATATGCTCAGAAAAGCATGTTGTCACATTATTTATCACAATAATGCTGGAATGTTGGCACATTTCCCACCACTACGCTGGACTGTATAGGAACATTTTTAAATTATTCTTACTTGCCTCAGTATTTCACCAGCATGATAAAGTTTGCTAGAAGTTCTTGTGTATAAAGTATGGGTGACTGATGCAGCTTGAAACTTGTAAAAACACAAAAAGATAAAGCTAAATCTACATTTTATTCTCACTGCAAGATTCTGTGTTACATTAAAACAAATACGGTGCATTCAACAGGGGGCCGTCTTGGGCTGGAGGTTAGGGAACCAGCCCTGTGACCGGAGGGTCACCGGTTCGATACCCTGAGCTGACAGTACGTGACTGAGGTGCCCTTGAGCAAGACACCTAACCCCCCGACTGCTCCCCCGGGCGCTGTGGATAGGGCTGGCCACCGCTCCAGGCAGGTGTGCTCACTGCCCCCTAGTGTGTGTGCATTCACCACCGGCACTTACTGTAATTCTATAACGGCCCTAGCTAAGATTACATTAGTTTCAGATCAGCCTGTCAAAATGATTACATTACATGACAGCATTCCCCTCTTCCTTCCTTCAGGAAATAAACATGTTTGAACCACATGAGTTTAAATAAAAAGCTCAAGCTGTTTATTTGGGTATGGGCTCTACAATCTTGCGTAGTTTTGTGGTTCTCCTCTGAAAACTGTCGGAGGAGTAGCATGGTAAAGTTTTGATCATAAATTAATGAGAAGAGTTTTTTCTTCATCTCCGTGGGACCACCGGTGGTTCCAAACCGCACTCGGTCACGTTCTTCATAACGTTCATATCCCATAAGCTCCATTCAGAAGCTGGGCGTCGTGTGAGGCTGTAGCTCTTCTCTCCAGTCTAATAGACGGTGATGTCATTTTAAACCCTTATAATAAAAGAAGCTGAACTCTGTTTTTCTACTGAAAGTCGACCCGTTTTTCCCCAAATCTGGGCTCTAAACTGTAAACAGACGGCGTCTCTTCAGTGATCTGCTCTGGAAACATCACTTTTAGAAAACAACACAAACACAAATCTGAGATTTTTGGCTTTCAGCAGTAAATTATAAGGATATAGTGACATGTGAAGATCATAAAACCCACGTTCTGCTCATTTGAGGGGCTTTTACAAAAAAGAACATTTTTACCACAATTTTCTTTTTTAATTACATTTAATTCTTGCAGTTACTGAATAATCTGCCTTACGATTTGGTCACAGTGGACAAACCAAAATATTCCCTGGGGAATAAGAGGTTAATAAGAAGTGCTGTTTCGAGGCAACTTAATAAATGACTGATACCGTTTGTTAAAGAATTGTTAAAGCATTAAATTCTAAATCGACGTCTGTGTTACAGTAAAACAAATAATCATTTCTGTAACAAAAAACCAATAGAAAAGCTCGCCAGCAGCGAGCTGAGGGACCCGGCACAGGGAGAAAAGGTGCAAGTGGGCACTTACTGTAACTGTGTGTCAGTCTTAGTGTAGACTGTACTAGTTTGAGAGATTTCTGTCAGAATTATTACATTACATTACAGTTATTGTCCTAATTACAATTATTTGGTCATTTTCCACGTTAGATAGTTTAACAGCCATATTAAGATGCAACAAAAAAGGTGTAAGATGACGGTTTGGGGTTAAGATAACTTTTTTTAAAAAAATTTGAATTAAATTGTTTAACTATGCTAATTTAGTTTCTAATCTGATCTTTAATTGATTGATTTTTCCTTTTAAAACTGTTTTAGGTTTGTTTTACAGGAGTGTATGGAAGGCCCTGTATAAATAAACCTGCCTTGCCAAATGTGAATCTCGTTTGTCAGAAGAAAACCTCGTATCTCCAAAATAGTAACTTTACAGGAGAAGGAAACAACCTGCTTTACTTTTAATGGAAGTCAATGGAACCAGACGTTTTCCAGGTCGTTTTGGGTCGTTTCTTTTGCCCATGCTTCATGACATTTGCACACACTGTAAAGAGCAACAGGTATTTTCAAATTATGTCGAAAACTGGAAAACTGGTATCAGGAAATATAAGAAAGCAGTAAATCCGTTTAGTGAGACGTCACAGGACTAACCTGGTGCTCTAACGTGAGAGGACAGCGCATACAGCAATCGAGTACAAGTGAATGAGTAACGGAGTGTAACCGGGACACTTCTGTGAGGGTGTGTGAGCTCCACAGTGTACTGTACCAGTTCCGCAGTGCTACCAGTATTAGCTACAGAGAAGCCAACTGGGCCACTTAAGGCTTATTCTTTAATAGGTGCATGTAATGACCAAGAAAAGACAAATCATTAATCGCAATTATTTCAGTGACAATAAATCATCAGCTGAAATTTCCTGGTCATGAGAGCCCCAGTTTGAGAGGGAGCCGTCTGTGTTTACTGAAGACCTTATTTTAAAAAGTTTTCGAGTGTGGCTCGGTGCTTGTTTTCTATGTAAATAGAGAGGTGGCTTGCCTTTGCTGTTATTTAACAGAGGGCAGACACCTAATCATGGACTGGAGAAGAATGGATTTGCGTGTGCGCTCCTGTTTCTCAACCTGTGCTAATTTTAATCAGCGGCGGGGCTGTCATCACCGCGGCTGCGGCAGGCGTGTTTACCTTTAATCTGCGGCGGGGTGGGGGGGGGGGGGGGTGGTGGTGATGGAGGGAAGGAGAAAGAAGAAAGGTGAAGGAGGAGAGGAGGAGGAAAGTTGTGGCTGGGAGGGTGAGACAGATAGACCACCTTTAAACACACACAGAGGCCAAATCAGAGGGTCCTGGAGAGGCAGCTTAACTGCAGTGGCCTTCACTCACTGATTAGAGGGAGAGAGATGGAGAGGGAGAGGCCATTAGTGGAATAGGTGTTTGATTGGGAGTGGAAGAGGTTGCCTTTATTTTTCTTTGTGAAACGGAGTCAAATGAAGGCGTGGTGATGGGCAGTAATCATGGCAGGGAAAGAGAGACTAGACAAGACTGAGTGTTTTTGGAAGGGGAGGGAGGGGGACTAATCAACAGCTCCAGTCCAGCTCGTCGGCTACTCAGTCTTTTTGACCTTGTGGATGGTGATCGCTGCTGGAAATGTGGGTCAATCGGTCAGAGATCCTCGACGTAATTTGGCTCTCGTGTTGTTGATTGCCTAAATGCTGATTGTTTTATGCCGTGATCAAGGCTGGATGATAAGCAGCATTAGGCTTTAAGAAGTTTTCTTCCATCATGGCTGTCTGAGCCTCAGCTAAGTGAAAAATCCACGTATGACAGGATGGTTTTTTTCAGTGGTGCCTATTTATGTGCTGTCAATGATACTGTCTTAAGTGCTGAAGATATGAAGCTTTTTCAGCACTTAAAACTTGTGCTTGGGGACGGTTTTCTGGACACACAGTAAGCGAAGTCTAGTACTGAATTTTAAGGTCAGCGGTGGAGGTGCAACGCTAAAAATTTACTTCCATCCTTGATTTCTGGGTCCAGCATCGAAAAAAATGTACCCAACTCAGAACCTCTGATTTATTTTTTTTTAAAAATAAGCAATTTTCTTTCTTTGACCTCCTACTTACTAACTTTTTTGAGGGCTTTGCCCAAGTTTCTCCATATTTTACATGTATCCATCTCCACCCGCAAGTTAGGACTCCCCCAAACACACGATGCAGCCAGTGCTAGGAGTGGGAAAGCATCCTCCGAGTCCGGAGAAGCGCCACCACATCCTTTCAAACTGCCACTAATGCAGCGTCTTTGGACAGCTGAACACACTTGGAGGAGAACACTAACTGCCAATTCTGTTGCATCAGCTGGCTAGCATCATGCAGAGTGATGGAGGGAGACGGTGGGCCATCCTACCCACCCAGAGAGAGTGAGGCCAACTGTGCTCTCTTGGATGCCCAGCCACAGATCTCCTGATGATGGGGCCAACACGTAGATGCTTGCGCCACTTGAAATAAGTTGATTTTAAAAGTGACAAAATTGTTTACGCAAACGTAAAAGCAAGTAAAAGTAGAAGGAGAAAGCTTGTGATCAGTGTTGGTCAGATAATGATGCTTCAGAAGTCAGAGCAGTTGCAGACGACAGCTATTTTTATCATTTAATCAGATTTATAAGGTAATTCCACGTAGTTTCGATGGTCGTACTACGAAGTTCCTATGGTATTTTTGTCAGGGCATTGCTCGGTGGTTATTAGGTGGTTGCCAAGGTCATGCTAAATCATTGATAGGGTTTCCCAGGTGGTTGCTAAGGTGTTACTTACATACTTGTATGACAGTGACATAAGGAGCATCCAAAACATTTGACTATGGGGTGTATACTGGCTGTTCTAAGTATAAGCAGCGGACGAGGACAGCTGTGTTTGTTGGAAGAGCGAGCCGTGAAGATTGAGCGTGCGGGTCAGCTCAGGCTATTCAGGCCGATGTCCAACACGGGTCACATTTAGAAGATAATGAGAACAACCAAACCACAGAATCAGATTTGGGGCAGTAAATCGGATCCCGGGCCATTTTTTTCCCGCTGTATGAACGGAGCCAAGAAATTCTATTTGTGTGTCCTCTTCACTGTTTATGCATGCGTGACTGTGCGTTTGTACGTGATGCGTCTTTTTCCGATTTTCTGTCATATTTGAAACACTGGGATATTGCCCAGTGCTAACATGCTCAATAATTTATCCGCCTCAATTTCCACATTTGCATATTAATTTGTGTTTATTTATTTATCACTCTCCAGCATTGTCAACCTGTACCCCTGTTGGCCTCAGCTGTCTGCTGGCTGGGGCTAGAATATTGTCCCTTCAAATTAATTTTAATAATAGAGGTAGCTCATTAGAAGCCAATCAGACATGAAGACATGGCAGTGGAATTATAACCAGACGGCTGGGAGTTCATGAATTATTGAATTGGCCTGATCTTATTAGAGCAGGGGGTTTCTGCCCGAAAGAATTGAATGGCTATACACGCACACACACACACACACACACACACACACACACACACCTGTCGACCTTTATGCTGGGCTGCTGAGACTTGGCAGCTGGCTGTGGGCTGTGGCACGTGTTGCCTGAATGCAGTAAATTGCCTGTTTCCCTCTATGTGCCAGCTCTGTTGATCATCACACTGGGGAGACTGGCAAAGAGCTGGGCAGCTCTGCAGAGAAGCCCGAGTGTGTGTCTGTATTTGAACTCTGTCTGTTTGTGACTGTGCAGTTGGGGTGGGCGATGTGACAGGAATTTAACATCATGATATATGCAGCCAGTTTTGTTTGTCTAAAGTTTGATGATTTGGAACTGCACAATAAAAAAAAAAAAAAAAAAAAAAAACACACTTGAGGGAAATTATTTATCCATCCATCCATTTTCTCCCTCAGGGTCACGGGGGGGTGCTGGGGCCTACAGACACAGACAGTCACTCACACACTCACACCCAGCGGCAAAGTAGCACGTCCAATTGGCCTGACTGCATGTCTTTGGACTGTGGGAGGAAACCGGAGAACCCGGAGGAAACCCACACAGACACGGGGAGAACATGCAAACTCCACACAGAGAGGACCCTGGTTACCCGGCCGGGGAATCGAACCCCGGCCCTCCTCGCTGTGAGGCGACAGCGCTACCCACCGCACCACCGTGCCGCGAAATGATCTTTTTTGTTACATTTTGAACACGATGCGTTCTATATAGTCTTTTACGTGATGCTACAAAACACTATGATGTGCCTGATTTGTTGTCAGTAATATCTGTCTGCGGAGGCTTACAGCCACCGTTTCACACCAGAACTTACACTCCAGCAGGTTCAAGCCAGTGGCATTCAGCGCACGTGCCGACGCTTTAGTCTTTTCATAGCAAGTTTTAGGGTAATGAACATTTCTGTCATGTGGGTTGGTCATTAATTTGCATCGGACTAGTGTTATTTTAAGCTTTAGGCTAAAACAAACTTTGGTTTGAACGCATATAGGATGCACAGAACCTTTATTTCTAACAGCGTATGATACTTTTGCCACGTCGCCCACTCGGACGAAACCCACAATATGTTTGGAAAAGCCTTTTCATCTCTAATGCACATCTCTGTGTTTTGGACGTGTGCGTCTCTGAGTGGACGTTGCTGGAGCTCACTCCTACAGAGCGCTGTCCAGCCGCAGGGAGATTGACTCTATGAATGAGGCCGAAAACATGTTGACCTTTTGAATTACACGGCCATTGTCAATAACACTGACACACGCTAAAATGAAGAATTACAGCAGAGCTCACACTGTATGCACTGTTTGAAGAAGCTCACTGACTTGAAGAAAGATGAAGCCATGCACGCACACACACACACACACACACACACACACACACACACACACCTCTGGCCCAGCGTACACATGCAACACGGAGAGGTCCGGAGGGAGGGCTGGTGTTATTGAAGCCGCCGCACGCCCTTGTCTCCTTCTTTTTCCTCTAGATGGTAGTAGGGGCAGAATACGTCACAGATCAAACCATTTCTAATCAAACCCAGGGAAGTGTGGCTAATGCAATTTCACTAAGTCACTGGCTGGCTTGATTATATGGGGGAGGGAGGAGTGTGTATGAGTTGGATTTGCCTGTGTTATGTGCACTAGGCTTCATTTCCACACTCGTCTGGCCCCTGCCGTGGACACACCCTCGCCTCTAATCCTAGATCAGTCGCTGCCGCATGGGAGAGGCCTCAATATACACACCAGCACCAGGAGACTCCACAGATTACACACCAGTGCCCATGAAACAAAGCTTCACATATTGGCAAACAGCAGTTCCTACTGCGTTTTCCTAAAACACAAACACAGCCAGACGAGTGGTGAATATTGAGAGATGTCTAAGCTGACAGGTAAACTATTGCCACTGCAGATCTGTGTGGCTGGCAGCGTTGGACAAAATATAAGACTGTCTATATTTGTATTTCAGTGAAAGTACAAAGATTTTCAAATGTGTTTAAGTATCAGAATTAAAGTCATGTGAATTAAAGTCAAGTGAGGTTTTGATAAATGTGCTTTAAGGGGGGCTCCCGCATGGCGCAACCGTCTAAGCGCTGGCCCCGTCATCAGGAGATCACGAGTTCGATCCCTGGTGATGCTGCAGCCGTCCGTAGCCGGGAATCCCCCCCCACCCCAATCACTCAACGTGATACTAGTGAGTGCAGGCGTCTGTTAGCTGATGTAACAGGTCTGGCGGTTGGCGCTTTCCTCCGAGTGCGTTTGGCTGTCCTGTGACGTTGCGTGAGCAGTAGTTTGAAAAGAAGTGGTGGCTGGTTTCACAGGTCTCGGAGGAAGCCTGTGCTGCCTTCACCCTCCTGGCACACGCACGCAGAGTTTAGCCCTATTAGACTAATTAATTATTATTGGACCAATTTTAGAGGAGGTCTGGTTATGTAATCTATGCAAATCTGTGTAGTTTTCTCGGTTTGGCTCAAACGGCCCTTATTAAAATGTCATTGTGTGGACGTTCAACATAGGCGCCACACTTCTGAACACAAGCATGTTGTGTGGATAAATGTCAAAACAAAAAAATGCTTGACGCTGTTTTTGAGGCTGGAAGGAAACATTGCATCTAATGTCAGAGGTGATGCTGGGAGTTTGAGGATTAAGGGATTGGGTCAAATCAAGCTCCATTTTAGCAGTAGAAAAATCGAGTTGCCATTTACATTATTGTGGTGCCAATTTGAACTGAAGGAGCTCCAGTTTAGCCAATTATAGGAAGTAATTTCCTCTGGAATCTAATAAAATTAAATTAATAAAAAAATGGAAAATGTACTGTTTCTTCTTTTTAATTAACCTAGTAGACATTTTGTCACTGCTTTAGCAATAATTCTGTTCAGTTACAGTGTTGAGAAGAGAAAAAATGCAAGTTGTGCCTTAAAATGTAAAACAGTTACAGTAAAATACTGAAGTGGGAAAATTCTGTTTAAATTAAACAGAAGAATAATGTGTAAAAAAACATATTTTTGCAGCAACAAAACTTCTGAACTTGAGTAAAAGTAGAAATACTCTTAAAATAGCAACGTATTTTGATATTGGACTGGTTGTGGTTCACGGCCTTTGCTTTCATGTCTTTTTATCTGTTCAACTATATTATAGGGCTGCATGATACGGGCAAAATGCCACAATATGATGCAGCCATGTGACTTGCAATATATTAAAATCCTACATTAAACCACGGTGGGCCGTGACAACTAAAGCTAGGCTGGGCCGAAAAGCCAACACTCTTGTGATTCTGATAGTATATTAGTGCTAAGCTTAATGGCGAGTTTTGGCCATTCTGTATTAAGCATGGACGTTTGAAGCTCGTTAAAGACGTTCCATGTTTTATTTGATGATAAGAGACATATTGACATATATTTTAGCAGATATTTTACCTGCAGTTCAGTAAACAGCCCTGATGAGCTGCCACGGTTTCATTTATAACATCTGATTTAAACATACAGGGGTCTACCACTCGCACCCAGTGAGTCAGTGGCATATCTAGAACGTCCAGAAGCATTACAATTACATATTTTCTCACTTAATTGTTCCACCTATTGGGAAGTGATTGGTTGATTCCAGTGATAATTCCACTTATAACGTTGGTGGTTCATCTCTGACATGTTAGGCCTTCAGTTTAGCTCCTGAAATACTGACCAATGGGAGATTTTAACCCTTTTGTTTCCAGGAAAAATGTAATAATAGCATAAGCATTCTTACAATACTTGCAAAGTCTAAATAAAAGTATGATGATTATAACAAGTTTTTTTATTATTATTTATCACAAATCCTGTCTTTGAAGGCCCAGAAGGTCCTGAGCGTTCCGTAGTGCTGGTGGATCATTTATGTAGCATGGTTTTAAAACTGATCTGCATTGCTGACTTACACTATTTACTGTATGTTGGGTCTAACGAATGCATCTTAAAGACCTCATATAATATATCTACAAATAGTTTGGGATGCTCACAGCACAACATAAAACGTTCAGTGATTCAGTTTGATATTCGCTGATGTTCTGCGAGTCTTGTTGATATCAGTATTGCAGACTAATGGGCCTCGTTCACCAGCCGTTCTTCAGAAGATATTTCTTCTTAAAACCCAATTACACCTTTTTGAGCCTCAATTTAGCAATATTGGTTTTTAAATCAATCATATAGAATTCCAAGCAACACAAAACTGCTGTCATACAGTCATGTGTGAAGGGTGAGGCCATATTTCCAGGTGAAAAGCATGTTTTTCTGCTATTTTAACTGCAGTAATCTATACATGACTATGAAACATATGATTTTAATCAAACAAATGCCAAACAAATATTTTAAAATATAATGAAAGTTGTGGTCCCCAGAAGTCGTGTCACTGGTGTTACTGTGTAATAAAAAAAATCTCATTTTTGCACCGATGACGTCACTCGACTTCCTTCGACCTGTTTTCTGGGGATCTATGAAGAAAAGCACGTGGTGAGTCCACCGTGTCTTTCAGCTCTCAGAGATTCTCTCATTTAGCTCATGATTTCATATGAAGCTTCTAGTTGACGTCACCGGTGTGACCGACTTTATTCTCAGGTAATTGTGAAAAAATAGAACACAAATGGATTAAATTGCATATTTCAGTGGAGATTCTGTGATTGATGGTTTGATGCTTCATAGCAGCCGTTCTGTGAAATGCATTTTTCATTAAAAGTGTCTCTGGTGTTGCCTTTCTTATGTATAACACCAGTGACTCCTATGGATGGATAAAAGTGGACCTAGACCCTAGACCTTTTCTTAGGACCTTTCTCAAGAACAAAGACCATAGGAAGATATTGGTGAATGAGGCCCAATGTTATGATAATGATTGAGAAATATTATATTGTGCAGCCCTAGTACTGTAGACCTGGTGGTTGGTTAGTGTAGTGGGTAACACCTCTGCCTTCTACGCTGTAGATTGGGGTTCACCCTACCCTATGAGTCCTTGGGCAAGACTCCCAACACCGCCTTCGCCTACCTGTGTAAAATGATCAAATTGTAAGTCGCTCTGGATAAGAGCGTCTGCCAAATGCTATAAATGTAAATGTAGTACCTGGCTTTTCCCCGGGCCCTTGTTCTGAGAGCTTGTGAAAAAGCTCTTCTTCCTTCACATGTAGTATTTCTTGAGGGTCTGTCAGATTTCACTTCTTGATCTTTGAAGGCTTAAGCTATGTCTGGTGCACATCATCGCTCTGCCTCTCGCTGACTGTCTCTCCCCTCCCATGCCCACAGTGTGGTTGTTTTGGGGACCTAATTGAGTCTTAATTGAATTGGCATCAGAGAATGGAGGAGGAGAGAAAATTGGACGTGGGCTCCGTTTCCACTTAGCAACTCGAATTGCTTCCACGGAAATGAATTTCATGGAAACGGCAGCGAGAGAAGAAGTGGTCTAAAAGCTGTTAGTAAGGATAAAGATTCTCTTGTCTCTGTTAATGAGAAAAGGGAGCAGGGAGTGAAAAGGAGGCTTTTCAGCCAAACGCGATCTCCGCAGAATATCAGGGACATGGAGCTCTCGGAGGACAATGCTGTTGGGTACATCTGAACGCAGGAGCTGAGATTGTGGAGGGCTGTGTGTGTGTATGAGAGTCGCAGCAGTGGCTTGTTCAGTGACTCTTGATCTTTATACAGTGTCCAAATGTATCCACACTTCCTACTAATGAGTGGATTCAGCTACTTTGAGGTGCACTTGTTACAGCTTGTGCACCCTCCACAGAAAAGCACCGACCAATCGAACGGGACACGCTGGAGCCGCTACACGAGTCTAAGGTCACCATGTCCAGTGGCAATCGTGGGCCAGAGTGGTATAAACCGCCCCAGCATTGGGGTAGAACTGTGTTGTCTGGAGTGATGGAGCTCCACCCAGTACCTTTGGGATGAGTTGAAGTGATGCAGAACTGACCCTCCAACATCAGTACCTGACCTCACTGATGCTCAGTGGCTGTATGCAATCAAATCCTCACAGCAGTATTCCAACATCTAGTGTAAAGCCTTCCCAGAGGGGACTACAGGCTGTTTCTACAGAAAAGGCACATTTGGTGCACAGTTTTAAAAGTGTTTAGGCAACCATTCAATGGAAACCATCTGCCCTTCTCTCCAACAAATGAAACCATAGACTTTGTTTCCAGCACCTGCTGTTTGTGAACCACCGAGAGCGCAACTTTAGCCCATTAGGTGGGATTCATTTTGAGTGACTCGTAACAGTTGCAAACCCAGTTCAGTTCTATGTTGTTTGAAACAGATGAGATTCCCAACCTAAACACACAAAATGTGTGCACCAAATAAATATGATTAGAGAAAAGAGGCTGATATTTCTTGGCTGCTAGAACACCGTATCTACCAAATGTTGTATTTCGTAGTTTGTACCCCAAACTAGAAGAACTAATATCGACACGATGAAAGAGAGAGATGTTCTGTTTGCTTGACTTCTGTAATACATTTTAGAATCTGTGCATAAAAACATCCATAAAGAAGAAATGGTTTATGTTTTTTTTTTTTTTTTTGGGGGGGGGGGGGGGGGGGGGGTTTGGGGGGTTGGATGGAGTTCTCTCATTGTGTATTTTGGAAGGTTTAGATGCAACAGCGTGTTAAACTAACCCCCCCACGTGGAGGCTGTACTTTAGCTCTACCCGCGAGTTATTTACGTGATCCTAAATGGTGCCGAGCTACAGCCGCCAAAGTGAGTGAATTCTGTTATACATGCAAATCGTTAACTGAGTAACACTTGAAGAAGTTATGAGAGAAAATCGAGAAATCGGCCTAATTGCGCTTGAAATTTGTGACTAAGGTCAGGATGGGAATACAAGATGACCAGAAGTCCATGTTACGTTTCACCCCATGTTAGGTTGCATCCCACTCTCCAATATCTTGGGAATAATGCTTCACCCCACACATTTGATCTGCTATTGTATGTCAGGGCTCATCATCACTCAGACCTTCTGATGTTTAAACAAAGATTTTCAGCACTTTTAACTATAGCTTGGAAAAGAAAACCGTCAAATTGTTTTGTAAAAAAAAAAAATATATATATAGCAATAAAAAAAGTTTTTGATCAGCTCAGTGTTGCAAGATAGATAGAAAGGAAGGGAAGAGAAAGGGAGGAAAGAAAGGAATAGAAGGGAGTTGAGGAAAGAAGTGAAGAAAGGTAGGAAGGAATGGAAGAATAGAAGGAAGGAAGGATTGGACGAAAGGAAGGAAAGGGAAGGGACGGAAGGAAGGAAGGAAGGAAAGGAAGAATTGGATGAAGAGAAGGAAGGAACGCAACGAAGGAAAGGATGGACGGAAGGATTGGACGAAAGAAAGGTAGGAAATGGAAGGAAAGGAAGGATTGGACAAAAGGAAGGAATGGGAAGGACTGGGAAGAACTGGGAGGGAAAGCACAGGAAAGAAGGAAAGAATAGGAAGGAAGGACTTTATCGATCCTGACAGGAAATTGCAGTGTGACACACATAATTGCGCGTAAACTCATATACATTAGGCAGAAATAGAGCGAGAAATGAAAATAGACATAACCGTAGCGTGTGGACATATCTGTATTCACGCCGGCAGGATGTGCCGTGGAAATCGGACTCATCAGACGCTCCGGCTGATGTTTCAGTGAGAATCTCGATTCTGTTTCTTGGTCGTTCAGCTTCCAGGTGTGAGGCGTCTTGTGCTGCAGGTGAGCACTGAAAGTAGTTGGTCTGCATCCAAATCCACACAAGTGTGTTTGCATGAGAAAGTGTGTGTGTGTGTGTGTGTGTGTGTGCGCGCGCGCGCGCACTTGCAGGCGAGTCAGACCAGCGGGCCCCAGTTCAGAGCAGTGTGGTTAAAGCCGTCCCTTCAGTGGCTCAAAGCGCTGTGAAATGTTAATGAATAACACTGTCACCGTGCGAGAGGAGATGACACGATGCTGTTATTTATATCCACAGAGCCGCCGGGGCGTACACAAACCTGCACGTTCCTCGCCATCGGGGATCTTTTTATTGACAGCGCTCGCGATCCCCTCTCAGTCAATTATATTGATTACGTGCGGATGACTGGAGGTAATAAGGAGTAAACCTCTCTCGGTTTTTTGCAGGCCCTCTGTCGAGTTGAGTGAGTTCCACAGCCGTGATTTTCTTATTAACCCCGTTAACACGGGGTCTACCCAGGGACGCATGGGGGTACCCCACGCTGATGAGTGGGAGTCTCCTGAACCCCTCGCTGTCTAGCTGCGTTTAATAACAGAAATTTGTTGACATGAAAGGTTTCTGTTCCTTGAGCTGTGCAGGACAAATCTGGTCAGCGTTAATGATTAGACAGACAGAGTAATAATACTGTCAGGTGTTCTGTTTTTGCACCCAAATATACATATAATATTTAATTAAACAGGATTTCTACTGACTTTTTTAATGCATGTATCAATTTTTGAGATGTAATCAAAGTCATAAAGACAGGTTTGATGTGAAATGCTTTGTTATAGAAAAACTTACCAACAGTTCAGTTTTCTTTACGGTGGTGGTGATAGAAACCAGGGATCACCTTGTTTTGAGTTATGAATTTTAATGTGATGTTGATTATGGTAAAATAGTGGTTAATGTAACTGTAGACTGGGGTTCAATCCCCACCTAGGAAAACACCCTACACTATACCAATAAGAGTCCTTGGGCAAGACTCCTAACACCGCATTGGCCTGCCTGTGTAAAATGATCAAACTGTAAGTCGCTCTGGATAAGACCGTCAGCCAAGTGCCGTAAATGTAAATTAATGTGAAAAATGAAGTTTTCTTTAGACACGGTTTTGCCTTGCAACCTCCTACCTGTAGCTTTCTGCCATTATTGGAGTTTAAAAATGATTTTTCAGGCTAAAACCTTGGACCTTTCATCGAACAGCTTTGTGTGAGGTTGCTTTAATGTCTTCAGACGTCTGGTTCCAGTCACTATCACGCAAAGCAGCTGTATAGAGATCCAAGTCAGGGATGACGGTGACGGACAGAATTACGCAAAAGCACTCATGCATTGTATAGAATAGAGCAGAATTTCTGGCCCAGTTAGTTTTAGTGATAATTTTATGGCAGATATTACATGCACTCAGTAATCTGATGATAATCAGATTTCTGCAGTTATCTGATTATTCAAATGTTCATATAAACTCCGGTCTAGAGATCTGATTAAGAAATCTGATAAAGAGGCTGGATCTTAGCTCGGTAATCAGATTTCTCAGTGCTATAAACTCTTACTCCTACAAACGGCATCACCGCGAGACGCAGCAGAACACTTTTGGAGTGACGTTGAAACCAAATACGTTCTTGATAAAATGAAGGATTTAAATATTCATCTTCTAGATGATGTATGTTCATATTTCCAGCTAAAGTGGCGCAAGGATTTTAAAAAAAGTTTTATATTACATTTACGTCACCTCTTCTTCTGTGAGTTTACTGGCCGGTTGTAAAGCAGAAGTCTGATTACTGTCTGACTCGTGTAGACCTGGAGTTTCCCCATTATCTGATTACTGTCTGGCTCGTGTAGACCTGGAGTTTCCCCATTATCTGATTACTGTCTGACTCGTGTAGACCTGGAGTTTCCCCATTATCTGATTACTGTCTGACTCGTGTAGACCTGGAGTTTCCCCATTATCTGATTACTGTCTGACTCACGTAGACCTGGAGTTTCCCCATTATCTGATTACTGTCTGACTCGTGTAGACCTGGAGTTTCTCCATTATCTGATTACTGTCTGACTCGTGTAGACCTGGAGTTTCCCCATTATCTGATTACTGTCTGACTCATGTAGACCTGGAGTTTCCCCATTATCTGATTACTGTCTGACTCATGTAGACCTGGAGTTTCCCCATTATCTGATTACTGTCTGGCTCGTGTAGACCTGGAGTTTCCCCATTATCTGATTACTGTCTGACTCGTGTAGACCTGGAGTTTCCCCATTATCTGATTACTGTCTGACTCGTGTAGACCTGGAGTTTCCCCATTATCTGATTACTGTCTGACTCACGTAGACCTGGAGTTTCCCCATTATCTGATTACTGTCTGACTCGTGTAGACCTGGAGTTTCTCCATTATCTGATTACTGTCTGACTCGTGTAGACCTGGAGTTTCCCCATTATCTGATTACTGTCTGACTCATGTAGACCTGGAGTTTCCCCATTATCTGATTACTGTCTGACTCATGTAGACCTGGAGTTTCCCCATTATCTGATTACTGTCTGACTCATGTAGACCTGGAGTTTCCCCATTATCTGATTACTGTCTGACTCGTGTAGACCTGGAGTTTCCCCATTATCTGATTACTGTCTGACTCATGTAGACCTGGAGTTTCCCCATTATCTGATTACTGTCTGACTCGTGTAGAACAGGAGTTTCCCCATTATCTGATTACTGTCTGACTCGTGTAGACCTGGAGTTTCCCCATTATCTGATTACTGTCTGACTCATGTAGACCTGGAGTTTCCCCATTATCTGATTACTGTCTGACTCATGTAGACCTGGAGTTTCCCCATTATCTGATTACTGTCTGACTCGTGTAGACCTGGAGTTTCCCCATTATCTGATTACTGTCTGACTCATGTAGACCTGGAGTTTCCCCATTATCTGATTACTGTCTGACTCGTGTAGAACAGGAGTTTCCCCATTATCTGATTACTGTCTGACTCGTGTAGACCTGGAGTTTCCCCATTATCTGATTACTGTCTGACTCATGTAGACCCGGAGTTTCCCCATTATCTGATTACTGTCTGACTCATGTAGACCTGGAGTTTCCCCATTATCTGATTACTGTCTGACTCATGTAGACCTGGAGTTTCCCCATTATCTGATTACTGTCTGACTCATGTAGACCTGGAGTTTCCCCATTATCTGATTACTGTCTGACTCATGTAGACCTGGAGTTTCCCCATTATCTGATTACTGTCTGACTCATGTAGACCTGGAGTTTCCCCATTATCTGATTACTGTCTGACTCATGTAGACCTGGAGTTTCCCCATTATCTGATTACTGTCTGACTCATGTAGACCTGGAGTTTCCCCATTATCTGATTACTGTCTGACTCATGTAGACCTGGAGTTTCCCCATTATCTGATTACTGTCTGACTCATGAAGACCTGGAGTTTCCCCATTATCTGATTACTGTCTAACTCATGTAGACCTGGAGTTTCCCCATTATCTGATTACTGTCTGACTCATGTAGACCTGGAGTTTCCTCATTATCTGATTACTGTCTGACTCATGTAGACCTGGAGTTTCCTCATTATCTGATTACTGTCTGGCTCATGTAGACCTGGAGTTTCCCCATTATCTGATTACTGTCTGACTCATGTAGACCTGGAGTTTCCCCATTATCTGATTACTGTCTGACTCATGTAGACCTGGAGTTTCCACATTATCTGATTACTGTCTGACTCATGTAGACCTGGAGTTTCCCCATTATCTGATTACTGTCTGACTCATGTAGACCTGGAGTTTCCCCATTATCTGATTACTGTCTGACTCATGTAGACCTGGAGTTTCCCCATTATCTGATTACTGTCTGACTCATGTAGACCTGGAGTTTCCCCATTATCTGATTACTGTCTGACTCGTGTAGAACAGGAGTTTCCCCATTATCTGATTACTGTCTGACTCGTGTAGACCTGGAGTTACCCCATTATCTGATTACTGTCTGACTCATGTAGACCTGGAGTTTCCCCATTATCTGATTACTGTCTGACTCGTGTAGAACAGGAGTTTCCCCATTATCTGATTACTGTCTGACTCGTGTAGACCTGGAGTTTCCCCATTATCTGATTACTGTCTGACTCGTGTAGACCTGGAGTTTCCCCATTATCTGATTACTGTCTAACTCAGTTCATTTCATAATCAGTTGCTGAAAAATCTTGCTTTTTTTGCTTTAAAAAATGAAGTTATGTAATCTACAAAGCGTAGTAAGCAGTAGACTGGATGAAACTGTAAAGATGGATCATTGAATAAGGCCATGGCCTGAGTGAATTACAGTACTTAGTGAATAATGGCTGTGTTATCCGTCATCCTCCATTTCATTGAGTTAAAAAATTGCCTAGTGATTGTGTAGCAGCAGAAATGAGAAGCCAAGCAATCAGTTATCGGCTGTAATTCCAGCAGTGGACTAGTAACTATTGACTTATCGCATTTATCAGAAACTACTGTATGGGCAGTTGCTCTGTCACGCAGACGTACTTAAGAACATGAAGAAGAACAACTGAGAGAAAGCAAGACTCTGAGAGAGGATTGGTGAACATGGGAAAGTGGACTCATGACAAAGGAGTAGAGCTTTAACCCCTAAAGATGTATTACGCGCTCCCGTAGCCTAAGAATAGCTCAGCCAGTTTGCACTGAAATCCCAGTAGTTACTGAATAATAAACCTCCGTATGTAATGAGTCTGGGATTTTAAGGAGTTAATCGGGCCTAAGATTTTGGCCCAAACCCAAATACAACCCGAGAAGCTGCTGTCTTTACCGATTCGAAAACATGGTCAGGTTTTGAGTCTGAACCTGACAGAGCCACAAACAAATGAAATAAAACGTAATGTAACGATGATACGATGATGTAATGATGATAAATGAATCAGCTGGGCAGAATTCATGTTACGTTCCACACTGAGAAACTTCTGAACAGCATCCTGAAGTAGTTTAGTCGGTAACACTTTATTTGAAGGCCACCTACATAAGGACTTCGTGACGCATTCATAAGCACTGAATAATGCGTTAATGAAGCACTACTTGAACATTTATTAAGTGCTTATGTCGGTTCTCGCAACCTGACATAAGATGTTTTATGAAATAAATGACATTGTACTGACATAATATGAATAAACCTTGAACATATTTACAGCACTAAACATATTTAAACCCTATACATAACTATTTATGTCAGCATTCTTAAGACGACATTGTACCGATATCAGGTTAAATATGCCTGGAAACCACCCCCTCTTCCCTCCATGGCATAGATAAGATGATTGATGCGATTATGTGTAGGGTTTAAATATATTTAGTGCTGTAAATATGTTCGTTTATTCTTATTATGTCAGTACAATGTCATTTATTTCATAAAACATCTTATGCCAGGTTGCGAGAACCGACATAAGCGCTTAATAAATGTTCAAGTAGTGCTTCATAAACACATTATTCAGTGCTTATGAATGCGTCATAAAGCCCTTATGTAGTAAAGTGTTACCGTTTAGTCTCCATAGCACGCGTCTTTATTTGCTGTTAATCTGTTTTCTCCCAGGCGTGGACCTCGAAGATTTCGGTGCTGAATTCACAAGTGAGTGACCATTTTAATGAAAGTAGGGAGGAAGAATAAAGTAAGGAGTGAAACTAAAGCAATGGAAATGCAGGCTGTGAGAGCACCGTTGTGAGTTTGAACCTGACGCTGATACACATTTTGGGGAAAACACATCAGAACCCGCCTAAACTCAGCGTGAGCAGTCTGGTACTGTTGGGTTCAGACAAATACTCAAGCTCTAAAAAGTAGTCTAAGTATGCAAGTGAGACTGAACAGATGTGAAAGTCTGAAATAGATCTGGTGGGCTTCCAATTATTTTAAATATATACAGTGTTAGATTTGCACTCAGGATGGTGTAAGGCAGCTGTCCAGAAACAGATTAAGAGCTCATGCAGGGATCGGCAGTGAAGATGAATCCAAATTATGACTAGGCTTCAGGGGAGACGTGATAATGGACTATTCATTGTTGTCTTAGTGCACTTAGGTGAGAGACTTTTTGGTACTAGACACAGAAGAATTGCAGTAGTTTGGGTGCAGATGAATGAGCGCGAGTGTCCGTGTGCTGTAACAACGGCTTCTGCAGTGCTCAGAGAGAAAATGCGGCTTTTATTCCGTTGTTTTTCACAGCCATGTGTTGCGCAACAAGAGTTGCCAGCTACAAAAGCCTTCAACGAAATCCAGTTGTACTGGACTTTAATGGACATTTTTGTCTCGTTTTGTCATCCCGTACAGGAGGAGCAGACGATAACCTGATCGAGGGAGGCGAGACTAAGTACCTGTGTAAGCCAGGAGCCAGGAACATCACAGTCATCTTTCAGCCGCTGCTCAGGTAGGCTTTCAAAAGTTGGTGCTAACAAGCCCCTGAACCTCCCTGCTCCGCTAGCCGCTGCAGCGGCTGTGGACAAGAATCGTATGTTTTGTCCTTTCATCTTTTTTCCGTCCCTGCCTGTGATTTCGGCGTTATTACCGGGCAGCACCCTTGATTTTGATCTGTTCTGACGGCATCAGTTGGAGCGGCCCATTTAGCTTCCCTGCACATTCAATTTTCCTTTCAATTTTCCACTCTGTCCGATCATCGAATCTGTCCCACTAATGCCCTCTGATGTTACCGGAGTATTACAAAGATGTGTCCGAACCATGGTCAGACAGGCCAGAACGTGACTGGACTGCCCAGCAGTCATAATGCTGGCGGTTAGATTTAAGCCGTGCATTTATTTATTTATTTATTTATTTATTTGCCCCTCCTCTTATGGGCATCGTCATTGCCTGACCAGAATCTTTAGTGAACCGTTTTGTCCGTTGAACCTGACAGGACAAAGCGCAAAGCGTTGGCTTGGCCCAGTTCATTTGGTGTATTTCATAAAATACAGGCTGCTTTAAAGGAGCCAGATTAGAAAGGGAAAGAAACTCTGACAGAGGAGTGCAGATATCACTCCCCTGCATCCACAACACTGCGACACAGACTGAGGATTGCCCTCATTTTCTGTGATGACTTAGTTTGAATGTACCATAAAAAAACATGATTGGCCTTCATGTCGTTGCCTAAATCAGAATGTTTTTTTCAGCCAGACGAGTAAGAAGTAATGAACTTGCTGAGTCACAGTGATAAACTTTGGGGCTGTATTCAGTTCATCTTTGACAGCTCAGATGAATTATTCATATGTTGTGGCTGCAAAATATGGACCAAAAAAAAAATCATGCTGTGATTTATACTGCTACGCGTAAACGTTGTATGGCAGATATTAAAGTAATGGTGTGCCAAAAAAAAAAACTACTTTCTAATAATAATGATCAAAATAGTGATAATAACGTGTTGTGTTTATATAATGCATTTCCAAATCTCAAGGTCGTTTTACAGAGCGTCAGAAAAACAGACCAGCGAAGAAGCCGGCTGTTAAACACTGTATCACAAAGAAAACAAACCAAGACGTAGGATGGAAAGGAAAGCAAAAAGAGAGCATAAAGAAGGAGCAGAACGAAAACGGCTGTCAAATTTACAGTATTTTCATCTATCCTAGATGGAATGGACACTTAAAGTCAGTAGTCACCCAAACCTCTTCTGTAAATACATCCCCAAAACTTCTCTCAGCCTGCTCAAAGCACATCCAGATCTTCATGACGGTTGTACAGACTTGTTAATGTGGTTTAGAGCAGCAGCGTGAGGTACCGTGGGCTATAAACCTGAACAGAACCTCACCACGTGGCTGAGCGCTACAGGCGGATATTGTAGACAAGTGCTGTGCTGGATTCTACCAGAATCCCGCTCCCCTTCAAGTGCACACTCATCAGGCAGGCACAGATTGAGGATTTTTATGTTTCTACTTATAAACACATCTTCAGATTAAAATCCAAGAGTAAATAGCAGTTTATGAATAGAAATGTACCGTATATTTACACGATATCTGCGCAGGGGAGACTTTGGCACAACACTCCTGTTGTCTAACGTGACTGTCGACAGCGTTCAGCTACATTTCATTTTTAGAGCTCATATTAAGGCAAACTGTGTCCTAAACCACATCAACAAGTCTGCACCACATTAATGAAGACCTGAAGGCAATTTGAGCCGATTGAGAGATGTTTTGGGGATATATTTACAGAAAAGATTTGGGTGACTATTGAATTCTAGAGATTGTTAGCAGCGTTAGCCCCATACCTTCACCGCCAAACTTAAGGGGCCAAATTTGGACGTCTGAGTTGGAAATGGTGTAAACTTGATTTGTTTGGTAAACCATTCCTTTAAAAACAGCTTTAAATAAGTAGGTTAAACACGGACCTGCTTTAGTGGCAAAATGAGTTGCTCTTTGTTTTAAGGCAGGTTTATTTATATAGGACCTTTCATACACTGGTGTCATTCAAAGTGCTTTACAAATGAGAACATACACAGTAGTTTTAAAATAAAAGTAAGGCAGAGGAGAGTAGGAATGAAAAGCATGATCAGTGCATGGTCGGTAGATGTAATAGAATAAACCTTTAAATAAAAAAATCACGTAAGAAATCAAATTAGGATAAGTTTAAGTTCCCACAACCGGGGAAATTCCACCTCTGCATTTAACCCATCCATGAAGTGAAACACCACATACACACTAGTGAGCACACACACACTAGGGGGCAGTGAGCACACTTGCCCGGAGCGGTGGGCAGCCCTATCCACAGCGCCTGGGGTGCAGGCGGAGGTTAGATGTCTTGCTCAAGGACACCTCAGTCATGGACCGCCGGTGCTGGGGATTGAACCGGCGACCTTCCGGTCACAGGGCCAGTTCCCTAACCTCCAGCCCACGACTGCCCCGAATAAAGTGCTGCTACAGAGGAGAAGGAGCTAGAAACACTAACCGTGTTTAAACTGAGCTCAGATAGGAATGTTTTTAGGCTTGATTTAAAAGTGTCCAGGGTCGGGGCTCTTCTAACGCTGCTTGTCCATGTTTGGTCTTCGCCTAGTCAGGACCGACTGACTAGTTCCTAATGATTTGAGAATGATCTACTTGGCTCTTGGTTCGTATGCATCCGTAGCTGCATCAAAACACTCACAGAAGCTCGTTTGCAACATTTGACTTTGTTCAGCTTGATCAGAGCGCACAGTGGAAATGCTCGAGTGACTTTATTCGGATGGTCCACTGTAGCTGCTCAGTATATCTTTAAGTAACATTCAGCTAAATGTCTTTTAAACTCAACTGAACTTGAAGTACGCCACACCATCAGCCGTTCAGAGTACAGCAACGTGCTCCAGTCAGCAGCTATAACTCTTTGTTATTGGCACTGGTGTTGGGGGGCGGCGGCGGCCAGGGGGCGTGGCGTGCTTCAGTCCATCAGGAATGAATGACCGGCGCCAGTCACGGCTGCCAGTCCGGCCGGCTCCTCCGGCACGGTCAGGGTTGAGGAGGTGACGGGCCAAACAAATGAACAGCCTGAACAGACGAGCCGCTCTGCTCCACCTTCAGCGTGTCGTCCATAATGGCTTCCATCATTCATCCCTAAGAGCTTGTGCCCTTGGCTGTTGGATTAGCAGCTGCTGGGTTCACTGGGCTGTGCGGTGGTGTGAGAGGGAGCTTGCCTGTTTTATTTATAATTGATACAAGTCTGCATTTATTTCTAATCGATGCTCGCTGCAGGCTGCAGTCTGTGACAGGCCTGGAGTTTGCTGTATCAGCGAAACAGACAAACTTTACATTAAATCAATACTTGCCTGTTAATGCAGTGGCTAATCAATTCTCCATGCCATTCGGGGGTCAATAGAGGCTCTGTTAGCAGGTGATGTTTAGTGGAAGATCATGGCGCGCCGTCATGAAGTTAATGTTTGCGTTGGCTATGGGCTGAAACGGGACTTGCCCAGCATGAACGTAATCGATAGTCCCTCTGGGCAACTTCACACTCTGTCTTCAGGGCTTTGCACTGTAATATATTGGCTCTTCCCCTGGTATCTGCAGTACATTGGAAGGTGCAAAAACACTTATTGGAGTATCACTTCCCCCCCTGCAGATCGATACTTTTTGCCCCATAAAGGCCTGAGTGCGCGAGTGTGTCTGTTAGTGTGCTTGCCGTGTCATTTCACTGCAGACGTTTTACTTTGCACTCCATAGAAAAAAGTAGGGCCGCACGATAAATCGTGTTTTTATTGTTATTGTGATATGAGTTTCTGCCATAAGCACAGTGGGCCTCATTTACCAGCATCTTCGTAAGTTTCTTCTTAAACGTGTTCTTGAGAAAGGTCTACGTCAGATTCATGATGTGTTCTTTAACCGCAGAACTGTTCTCACTGCTGTGCTCTTGAGTGTCTTGATTCTGTTTGAAAACTGCGTCAGTGGGTTTTAAGAAGAAATTTCTTCTGAAGAACGGGTGGCAAATGAGGCCCAATGTTAAGGGCTGCGATGACCACGTGCCAGATTATAGGAACTGGGCGTTAGAGGCCCAAGTGCTTTCCTAAGCTGGACTTCAACCCTGCTCTTCTGCATGGAGAATAACTTAACTGTTCAGCAAAATGGTCAATTATGAAATACCCTATTGCACAGCTCAAAAACGGCTCTATCCTGAAGTATAAGCTTATAAAACTGCTTGAAACATGATGCTCTTCCTGTGTAAAATGCATGAACTGTATGGTAAAATGTAACTGTAAAATTTACCTGTATGGTAAAAAGCGCTAAAAACGGCTAAAAATCACCATAAGGAGCTTTTCTAAGCACTTAAACGTGTATGTGTTTGTTTTTGTAGGGAACAAGCTGTTCAGGGAATCTGGACAGCTTTTAGATTGGACCACCTCATGGAATGTTTTGTAGACTACAAATTCAGACTCTCTTCATGGGGGCATCATTAGCAGCCAGTCAGCTTTGTGTAGTTATGGCACTCTGTCCTGTTGCGGAATAGTGAATGATGCTTTTGTAGTTTTGCATCTTTTTTGCTATTTGCATAAAAGGTGACGTTAGATTTCTGTTTACACTGCAAAAAGTACTACAGTCAGAGGCACTGTTTTAATTGCCATTTAATACGTCTTCAGTGTGATACCCGCCAGCTTTATCAAACACAGCATGTTAAGTCCATACTGTGCAGTAAAAAGCTACATATGAGCTGCAGCGTATCGATTGGAAAGCGCTGATGCCTTGAAATGCTGTGCGTCGGCGAATATTTGTGTTTTTCCTTGTTTCCTTTGATTACCTAGCGTATGTGTATATGGGTATCTTTTTGTGAATAAACTCCCACCGACACACTCTCTCACACCTGGAGAGTGCAGCAAGGGGAGCTGGAGTAGGTAGGAGGTAATTTAGTTTGACTTGTGGGGCCTCATGCTGACATTTGAGTGGTATTTAAACCCTCCTGCCCTGACTGAGGTTGGCATTTTGAAAAGGGGCGACCGCACGGCTCGCCGTAATCTCTCCCCTCGCTTGCATCCATGCTCGGCAGTGATTAGGGCTGGCAGACCCCCGGTGTCGGAGTGATTGCACCCCCGCCAGGAAGCAGATGCTAGGGCCGCAGTCCTCCTGAGGCTGGAGAGGGGGTGTGGGTGGGTTTGTGGACGGATGGTGGAGGTGGACTAGAGGTTGTTGGCTGGAGGGCAGTCAGAAGCAGTGGAGGTAAAGATGGCAGTGTGCTTGGGTGCATGTTTAGGATTGTAATGAGATGTAGGTTTCATCCATGGCTGGATAAATACACTGAGTAATTAAGCTTGGATTTAACGGAAGGAAACAGTACAGAATAAGGGAGGGTGATATAAACATAAATGGACCATAATGGTATACAGAATACTAATAGTGTTAATAATAAGAGTCATAATAATGATAGTAATAATAATAGTATTAGCAGCAGTAGTAGTATGGTGCCTAGATGATCCACAGTATCCTTAGTGTGGTAAAATGTTTGTGATACTGGTAAAAACCTTCCTACCACAGTGGGTGAGCACAGCAAGCCTACATGCAATGCTGTTAAAACAACTTAAAATCATATGTTCATAGTTTATTTTATTCCCCAGGAACTCATACAATCTAGAATTAAGTGTTATTAACTAAACACTCGTTCAGTCAAAAGAGTAAGGTTAAATTCAGGCCTCTGTGCAGGCCACTGGACTTCCTCCATACCAAACTAGTCAAACTGCGTTTTCATGGAGCTCATTTGAACAGACAGTCATACTGGAACAGGAAGGGGCTTTCCCATAACTGTTGCCACAAAGGTGTTATCGCTTAAAATATCACTTTGTGTTGTAACATTAACATTACTGAGGATCTAAGGGCCCTGAAAAACAGCCCCAGGTCATTATCCCTCCTCCACCAAACTTTACTGTTGGCACTATGCATTCTGATAGGTAGCGTTCTCCTAGCATCCACCAAACCCAGCTTTGTCCATCAGACTGCCAGAGAAGCGTGATTAATCACACCAGAGCACACATTTCTGCCGAGTCCATTGGCTCCTACTTCACATTACTTCAGCCGAAGCTGGGCATTGCGTAGTGACCTTAAGCTTGTGTGCAGCTATTCAGCCATGGAAAACCCATTTCCAAGCTCCTAACCCACAGCTCTTGTGCTGATGCTGCTTCCAGAGGCAGTTGGGAGCTCTGTAGTGAATGATGTAACAGAGGACAGGCAGTTTTTATGCACTACGTTAGAGGTCACTAATAGGTGGACTGCGGTCTGAGTCCGGACCCAGACTTTGTCCTATATGGACCAGGACCTATAAATGATAAACTATGGACAATTCTTTCATTTTGACGGGGTGGTCCTGTTTTAATCTGCATATCTTTTCTAGATTTTACAGTAGCTGAATTGGCCCGGGAAACTCACAGACCAATCACATGCGTTGTAAATTTCACGTGATGCTACCCAGCCAATCAAATCTGTGCATTACGATGAGCACTGAGACTCGAGTGAGTAACATACACACAGGGGAGAGATGAGGCGAGAAACAGCAGTCAGAGAAGAAAGTGAGTCAGAGGGAGGTTATTTCACATGGCGTGATTTAAAAAAATGAAAACTGGCAATAATTGCTGTTGAAATATGACTGAGTTGTACTTTATTTGGTTTGACATTCAGTTGTTGATAGTATAAGATGTTGATATACCTACTAGGCTACTTCAGTAAAAAGTGAGTTTGCATGGTCTACCACTGTGTGGCTGAGCCGTTGCTGCACGTAGGTACTTCTATTTCGCAGTAATCACACTTGCAGTTGGCTGGAGTAGATCTAGCAAAGCATAAACTTCACAAAAAAGGTGGCACTCTTTGGCAGTGCCATTTGTAGGCACTGAGCTCATCCTGCTGCCAGTGTTTGTCTGTGGAGATTGCATGGCTATGTGCTTGGCTAAATTATATCTGTTACCGATGGGTGCGGCAAAAACACCTGAACTAATTAGAAGGGAAAATAGTGATTTCAAAGCTAGCCATTCGAAATTTTTGAACGGTGGGGAAGATCTATGTGACATAAGAGCATAGCAAGCACAGCACACAAAACCTAGTCTTACTAAAAGAGCAACATCTAAGGAAAATGCTGCAACCAGCCTCTGTACTTTAGCCAAATCCCTCTTTGCGCTTCTTGTTCTTTCACCTCATCTCTCTTCTCTCTGTGAGGAGTGCACTAGACCTCCTTTAGCCTCTGACACACTGCATTTTCTGTCGCCAGTGTAACGGCCTCACATGGCCCAAAGCCTGTCGCATCCGGTGTTATCACTGCAAAGGTTGAGTGAGATTGTGTGAAGGGAGTGTGGTGTCCCATGTAATAGCTCTTATCCACACCTCCATTTAAGTGTTCAGCCAGAGTGCCCTCTGTCACACTGCACCAATACACTGACGGTGATGAGAGCGGAGAGACCTGATTGGCCTTCAGGGCTGCGCTGATCATTTTACCTTGGTCGATGTGTGTCCCCAAAAATGAAGTATATTGGTCCCTCGAACCTGGCAGTAAGATTCCTCGCCGTACACAGGAGCAGAGGGCTGATTTTTTTTTTTTGTGTCTTGTGCATCTCAGCTGCTAGCCTGTGCGTTGTTCCTTGCCTGACATAAAAAAAAACAATCAATATGAACTAAGACCTGACTTATATATTATTTGGCTGAGAAAATTGGTAGATGTTAAGGTTTCAAATGGTTGCTCTTTCTCCCCTCTACTGAGGAAAGATCAGCAATCTAAATATTTTATATATCCTCCAGAACTCAAATACTATACATCAATCAGCCTTTCCAGCTTTCTCTTGTTTTCTGTTCAGCTCTGCAGGCCTGTGTCATCACAGTGAAACAAAGGTGACCTACAAGTAAAAGGGATTTTATCCACTTTGTCATGTTTTTCGTATTAAAATAAACAATTATACACTTCCATTTGGTTTATACATCCTATTTTAATTCTACTGGATTTGTACACTATTTTAAGGCATATCTGGTTTTGGCATATCTAGTAAAGTCTTAACATTCAGGGTTCCTTTTAAACTTAGACCCAGACCACAAATCCAACCTTGGTGACGTAGCTTGAAATTTAAACTGAAAAATGTGTCAGTCTGAGGTTTTTAAGATAAACAGACGACATCTAAACATCAGTTTCCACCCTGACCTATTAGTCTAGTCTGGCTTACTTAGCCTCGTGTATTTTTGTTGTATAACAGAAAGTGTATGAAGAGTTAGCCATGTGATACCAAGCGTGATAAGTTCACACAATTACATGGAAAGTTTTATCTCATTAAATCTGTACAAACAGAATGTGAATCAAACTTGATGTGGTGTAAATGACACCGCCACTGGACTCTGGAGCAGTGGAAACGTGTTCTGTGGAGTGATGAATCACACTTCTCTATCCGTCAGTCTGATGGACGAGTCTGGGTATGGCGAATGCCAGGAGAACATTGCCTGCTTGACTGCACTGTGCCAGCTGTAAAGTTTGGTGGAGGAGGGATAATCCTATGGGGTTGTTTTTCAGGGGTTGGCCTAGGACCCTCAGTTCCGGTGAAGGAAAATCTTAATGCTTCAGCGAACCAAGACAATTCTATGCTTCCAACTTTGTAGGAACAGTTTGGGGAAGAGCCTTTTCTGGTCCAACATCAATGTCTGACCTCACAAATGATCTTCTAGATTCCAAAATCTTGTAGAAAGCTTTCCAGAAGAGTGGAAGCTGTTATAGCTGCAAAGGTTGACCAACTCCATATTAATACCTTTGGATTTAGAATGAGATGCCATAAAAGTCACCGTGGGTGTGATGTGTAGGTGTCCCAATACTTTTGTCCACATAGTGACAGATGACATTAGGTGATGATGCACTCACGTCCTTGAAAGACACATCCTTCACCAAGTTTTAACGGAGTTGTCGTTGAGCACTCGCAGTCATCAAATTCATCCGAAGCACAGTTCATGCTACAAAGTTCTTTGCGGTCACACTTTTCCAGATCTCCTACACTTTCCTAGTGTAGCTTAAAGGTTTCTTGGAAGAACCAGTAATATCAGCTATATAAGAAGCACATTCATTACTGCGGGGCTGTTTTGAACAACGAAACAGACTGTCGGGTCATAAGTTAATTTTCTTTTCTTTTTTTTTTTTTTTTTTTGCCAGCAATCATATCAGTAATTTTAGTGCGTATATGTGATGTCTGGCACAGCCTTCCCATCAAATCAGTGTGCTTTTGCATTAAAACCCAATTGAGGCATTTAAACTGCTTATGCATTAGCGTTCTCAAGTCATACTGAACTGATGGAGTTCATAAACTGCTAATGACCTCATGATGACATTAGACGACAATAGATATTAAAGCCTGATGAATGCGTTTTGGGGGGTTTGGAATCTAAAGGAGTCTATTTAGTTCTCGATAACGCAAAGTTCACTTCAGTCATCGGTATTTTTAGCTTCTTAAAACTTGGGTTGGTGCGAATTTTTATATCAGACAGGCTTGTATGTGAAATCTCTAGGGGTGGATTGATGGATGGACAAGGGAGGTTGGCTTCACTGAAGAATGCCATCACCCAGAGGAGAGTCAGAGTGTGAGAAGATGCAGACCCTCCTGCTGATGCCTCATGGCAGCCAAGTCATTAACTTGAATATCTAATTTCACTCCCTCATTATAGAGAAATTCGTGCCCAAACGTTGTTGTGTCTGGAGCGAGGCTCGTGTTCAGTAAACTGTTAGCTGTTCTTTCTTCTCCGTTCCTCTGAGTCATGGTGCAATACACGAGGTGATTGGCTTGGTGACGCCAGCAGCCGTTTTGATGAGGCCTTTTTGGACTGAGCCTGATGCGTTAGCCTGATCTGAAATGATTTGTCGGACACCTCTGCCATCGCAATCAGCCGTAACCTCCCCTGATTGAAGGCATGGAGAGTGTTTGTTTAGCCTTATCTCGTAGTCCAACTGTCAGAGAACAGTAATCTTCATCTGTAATAACAGCTTTTCATACACAAACTCTCCCCTTTCTGTCTCTCTCTCTCTCTCTCTCTCTCTCTCTCTCCATATCCTCTCTTTCTCTTTCCTTTTTTTTCCCCTTCTTTCTTTCGTTCTTCCTCTTTTCCCTTTGTGTTGACTGAGATTAGAGTGAGCCATCGATCCACGGGGTGCACGTGTGCTTTGCAGTGCTTTTGTTGAACAAATGCCTCTCATGCTCACCTCAGAACAACCTCTAGATTGAAAAGTGAAAAGTGGCGCCATTGAGAAGGAGTTCCTCGGTTTGTGGGTCATAAAAGTGGACATATATCCCTTCCCTTATTTACATCCCTAGGCCTAAAGAGCCATAGCCCAGTGGATGAAAGGACGAAGCCTAAGAGCAGCTACTGAGCTGAAAGATCTCAATGTGTTAGAGTTGGAACCTCAGGCCTGGCGTGACAGGATCTTAATAGACTTTTGACAAAATGTGACATTTACAGAAACTTTCACAGGGCTGTTTTTCTCACCATGTGCTGTATTTAACATTGTCCTGAGCCTCGGAGGTTTTTCTTTGAAGAATCAGGATTAACAGAGGCAAGTAATGCAGGCCAGTGCTTAATCAGGGTCAGAAAAATCGGCCTTAGGTGAAACTGGACCTGGTGCTATTTCTTCCCTGAGTTAAGCCTATTTAAGAAGCACCAAGGTTTTGTAGCTTTTGGTAGTTTAATGTAGTTTTAATATAGTAGTTAGTTTAATTGTGTAAACATATGTATGTATATGTGTGTGTAAATATACGGTCATTTTTTTAAAGATCTTAAAAATAGTAATAATTTGGTTATTATTTTGCTTATTAACAACCAAAGTAAACCTGAAATATTCTTATTGGGCAAAATAGTAGAAGCAAAAGCTATTTCAGTATTGCCTTAAATGTCGAGTCACATCTTAATTTCTACAAAGTTTTTGTTTGAATTTTTCAATCGGTGGCATTCTGGCACCTGCAGAGATGCTGCTGCACCATTTAAGGTGACGGGAAACTTGAATAAGAAGTCAGCTTTAGCTTTGTTGAATTTGTCCTTGGTTTTATACATTTGCCCCATGTGCTCATCGCTTTGACCATCAGACTCTGTCAGAAATGGGAAAATATTGCTCATTCATGCTGGATAACAGTGTGTGGCCCAGACAAGGCCAGGAGACTGCGACGCCGTCTGATACAGCTGACTGAGTCAGCTCAGGCCTCATCTGTCTGCTGTCCGTGATGGGCTAAGGCTAAACCCAAAGGCCACCAGTTCCTTTATGTTAGCACTGATTGTTGTGTTATCTGCGCTTGTTTGTGGCATAATGGATGTGATGACACTGATACCTAAGGAAGAGTTTTACACCCAGTATACTGGATAAACTGGGACCACCCACTACTAGTTTAATATGTGTCTTCATACATATATATATATATATATACAGAGAGACTTGGCAGCCCTCTTTAGCACACTTTGGAAACTCAGTAACTTCGTTTGAGTGGAGAAAAAAGCCTTTGGTGTGTGTGACAATGTCAGCCAAGTCAACTGAAGAGCCACAGAACAGCAGAGCCATATAGAAAACCTATAAAACAGCTGTAATTGAAAATAGGCTGCAGGAACCAGCAGATGCTGGCGTTTTCAATAGCAGGATATAAGCGTAAATAAAGAAAGCACTCCAGGATGTAAATCTCCTATTAATCAAAAGATTATAGGCTTGAATATATTCAGAACCTCTTACATAGAATTCTTCATTTAGTCATATGTGAATTCGTACTGATGACTCTGGCCTCTGTAATTAATCAGTCCCGAAAGGCTGCAATTAATGCATTTTGTTAAGTGTTATGCCCGCTGGATGCATCTGGCTAAAAATAGCTTGACTCATTAGCCAAGCGCACAGATGAATCACTGGAATGTGTTTAGGTAATATACAGACTGTGATTCTTATGGTAATACACTAACCATCACTAATCACGATTAATAATCGCAATCACTGTGCCACTCAAGATATTTGCTCTCTTCGTTTGTGTCAGTGCCATGCGTCCTCCACCCTTTACAGTCCTGATGGAGGAAGAGTGAAGTGAGACATATCAACACCAATTCACGCCGGGTTGCCAGTTTATTCACATCATCCTTGAATCCACACTTACTGGCCATTTCATCAAGAGCTCCTATCATATACGTTGACTTACTGTCCCCTTTATTCGACGCATGTACAGTAGAGTGAAAGTCAACGAAAATCCTTCATTCCAGTCAATTAGAAATTAGAAATAAGATAATCTACCTGCATTGAGAAGAAAAGCATCAGAGTAAGAAGAGTGGAAGAGAAAGCAAGTTTCCAGGAAACTTCAAAAATGATCCAAACCTGCAGAGAAAATTGGGCTCCTAACAACCACCTGGAAAATCTGGTAGACAATACTTTCATCACTGAGAGCGAGGAGAAAATCATTTTAATTCCAACTTCATTTATCGAGGACTTTTAAGACCAGTGGCTGCTCAAAGGGCTTCACAGAACAGGCGATAAAACATAAAAATAAAAAATTAAGCTCTACTGTTGCTTCATATCTGAAAAATTCCACAGGTGTTTCTGTACATCCTTAATCCTAACCTATACCTCAACCTAAAACCTAATCCTAACCCTCACCCAGGCCCTAATCCTAATGTTATACCTCAACCTAAAACCTAATCCTAACCCTCACCCTGGCCCTAATCCTAATTTATACCTCAACCTAATCCTAACCCTCACCCAGGCCCTAATCCTAATGTTATACCTCAACCTAAAACCTAATCCTAACCCTCACCCTGGCCCTAATCCTAACCTATACCTCAACCTAATACCTAATCCTAACCCTCACCCTGGCCCTAATCCTAACCTATACCTCAACCTAAAACCTAATCCTCACCCTGGCCCTAATCCTAACCTATACCTCAACCTAAAACCTAATCCTAACCCTCACCCTGGCCCTAATCCTAATGTTATACCTCAACCTAAAACCTAATCCTAACCCTCACCCTGGCCCTAATCCTAACCTATACATCAACCTAAAACCTAATCCTCACCCTGGCCCTAATCCTAACCTATACCTCAACCTAATACCTAATCCTAACCCTCACCCTGGCCCTAATCCTAACCTATACCTCAACCTAATACCTAATCCTAACCCTCACCCTGGCCCTAATCCTAACCTATACCTCAACCTAAAACCTAATCCTAACCCTCACCCAGGCCCTAATCCTAACCTATACCTCAACCTAATACCTAATCCTAACCCTCACCCAGGCCCTAATCCTAACCTATACCTCAACCTAATACCTAATCCTAACCCTCACCCAGGCCCTAATCCTAACCTATACATCAACCTAAAACCTAATCCTAACCCTCACCCAGGCCCTAATCCTAACCTATACCTCAACCTAATACCCAAAACCTAATATTAATACTCACCGTAGCCCTAATCCTAAACCTAACCTCAACCCAAAAGTCCCTTACAAGCTTCATATATCCATGTTCAGTCAAGAATGGCCAAAAAATGTGTATTTAAATCGCCACTAGAATCCTATAAGGGTGCTATTAGAAATTAGCATGACCATAGTCACGGTTCACCGCTGACCACAGTAATTATAAACCTGCAGAAAACACCTGCAGCGTGTAAAATTGCCAACAAGTGTGGATACAAGGTAGGTGTACCTGCTCTACCGGCAGCTCAGCGTACATTATATCCCAGCGGAGCGCGTGTCTTCTGTCCCTGTTCATCCTCTTCTGTCTGCAGCGCGTGTCTTTTTTGTTCAAACTCCAGCCAATTCAGATTCAGTGTGGGCGGCTAGTATGGCGAGTCACAAATAGAGTGAACAGCACCGTCTGCTCGCCTGGGCTTTTTTAATCTTCCCTCGCGCTGTGTATCCAAGGATTTTCCTGGGTAGATGCAAAACGCCAGTCCGCTTGCATGAGCTGCACACTCACGTTAAGTCTTTGAGTTTTGAGCCATGGCCGTGAACGAGGCGCTGCGTTATAGATCAGAGAACGAGGGAGAGTTTTTTTTCTTCCTCCCCTCCCTGTAAAGGTCAGGCAGCAGATGTGCAGGAGAACACTGTTTGTTTCGCACATTAGCAACAGGCATGCAGTCATATGAATCTAGATAAGCCTAATGGTCACTGTCTCAGCCCCTCTCTCTCCCTGTCTCTCTCTCTCTCTCTCTCTCGCTTTGTCTCTCCTTCCTCCTGCAGGTGCCCTCTTTTCTTCCCTCCGCTCCATGCTGTGCTCTGTGCATGAGTACCTACCGATGATCTTAGACGCGTACAAAAGTGTCCCTCAGAAAAAAAAAGAAAAAAAAGAAGCAACTTCAGCAAGTTACTCTGGTGTCTCGCTAACTTTTCAAATCTAATAATGCCGCCCATCTCGGCGATATTGTATTTTAGATTAGATGTGCCAGTGGGGGCCCAAGCCCCAGTCTTTCCATATTGAAGGTGAATCATTTCTTTCCGCTCCGCAGGCATCACGTATTCCCCGAAGCTGCCGGTAGCGGAAAAGGACTGCCGTGCATGTTTCAGTGTCTCTCGCACTTGACCAGGTTTCCTCTGAGATGGGCGAATTGCTGAAAGATCACAGTCACCGCTGATGAAATACTCCACTCTATAAAGAATTTATTTCAGTTATATGCAGGAATGTACACTGTTAGAAATGAAGATTCTCTGCAGGTGCATTTTTCATTCATCAAGGTGCAAACAACGTACATGTTCCCTCAAAGGTACAGCAGTGGCTTAAGGCCCAGCTGTGTATCTCAAACACGTTTTCCCAGGTGAAAAGTATGTATTTGTAGTTTTCGTTAGCCTGAAGACGAGACGGGGTGAGTGGAGTCACTACAACTTCGAAAATACAATTTCAGTGGATTATGGTAGAGTTATGTCCTCAGACTAAAAGTGCTGAGATGTACCCCTGAGGGGACCACCTCGGTGACAGCTGAGAGTTTAGTGTGTTAAAGCAAGTATGTTACTTTAAATGTGTTTTACACAGCATCCCCGGTTGAACTCCTGTACTGGTTTAAACTGTGTTCAAGCTAGTATAATGCTGTAAATGTGGGTTTTTGCTCTATCCACATGCTGCCTGTGGTGAGTTATGGGAAAACATGTACTCGACTAGTGGTAAAGTTAGTTCACCTTAACCACAAGTTGGTTCACTGTTATGTAGCTTGTTGTCTAATAGCATACTAGCTTACCTAGCACAAAATATATCAGCATATAATAACACATGGCAGATTCAGGTGAGTTCACAAAACTCATTTTTTTGTCATATACAGTGCTGTGAGAATGTCTTAGGCACCCAAGACACATTTTCAAAATCTATTTGTGTAGTTTGTGTTTATTTGCTGAGAAAAGTGTTAATATTTAATAAACAAAATGTATAGAATATTAATTAATGACTTTATGTAAATGTGTATATATATATATATATATATTTATAGGAAGCCCAGTATTATATGTGGTTAAAAAGCAGCTCCTGGTTTGACCAATCAGTGCTCAGTAAATTGAGCTCATGATGTAATTGATGATATTTAACGAGTCTCTTTGGCGGCTGTGAAGGTGTCAAGGAAAAATATAGACCCAAGAAATTCTTGTTACTTTTTATTGTTTTTCTGTTTATTTGAATTATGAATCTGACTTTATTCTAATGTATATTGTGATCAACTCACTGCTGAAGTACATTGTTTAAAACTTTGCCTAGACGCCTAAAACTTCCACCCGGCACTGCATGTCGTTATATGTCAGACTTTAGTGTAGAACCTTTCACTCTGTGAGTGTATGATTAGCACTGCTATGATAATGCAAATAACAGCCAGCTAGGAATTTGTTCTCTACCGAATTTGCAGCTTCAGGTAACAGTGCAAGCTAACGGTGGTGTATGTTCATTTCCCCACCTTACGTTTAATGCTGTACAGCTCCAGCCTAAACACTGACTGAAGCTTGTAAGACATGCGCGTAACATATTTTACTTGGTACATTTAAGTTTTTTCAGTGAATCCTGTAGTAAATACTTCAGGATACTAAGTATACAAATACTAAGCCTCTTAGACTTTGAGCTGTTTGAATGTTTCAGAAACTGAAATGAAACAGTTGCTTCTTTTGTCAGGATTTTTACTCTGTAAACGTATTTAAGATACAGTTTAAGTGCAGTCTTAAAACTGCTGTAAGAACTTCATATGTGTTTTATGCAGTTTTGTACTAGATTTCAAAGATACAGTACAATGTCATTAAAAATGCATTATAGTATGAGTACTGTAAATATTAATTTTACTTTAATTTTTTACAATGCAGTATTTTTCAGCCTAATCTATATCTGCTATATCTGCAGCATGCTCAAAGCACACTTACAGTAGTACCCAGTGAGCAGTTGCTTCAGCACCTGCCCATTGGTTTCGATTCTAGTTGTATTATAAGTCAGCAGGTTTTCTGTTCTGTTTATATTTACAGAGAAAACAAGTCAAAAATCTTTGGCAATTGATTGTACGCTAATAAAAAAAGCCTTGAAACTAGAAACAGGTGATTGTATGGTGAATAAATATCAATAGAGAAGTACTGTGTGAGTTTTAGTAATCAATTTGAGTTTGAATAGCCTGGACTAGTTTGCTACTGGCGAGGCAGAGTTCCCTCCTTTATGCCTCTTTACAGAACCAATTGACAGTCTAATGCAGCTGCTTGCACACTGAGGAGCTCAGCCACCTCAGCCTGTTTATAAGAGGCTTGGCAATTCTTTAGTCATGTCTAATGATTCATTGATGGTGCTTTGCTGGGCTCAGAGGAGTACTCCAGTGTTTCTCAGCCTCATGTGCTGCAAGTGGACCCAGAGTTTGAAGAGCGCTCATAAGAGGATCCACTATAAGAGAGTTTTAAGAATTTCTGGAAAATGAATGCCCCCCTTGCATGAGGTGCATATTTTCTTTCTTCATCATGTTCAGAATTGGATTTAACGATGTAGCATTAGACAAGATGATGTATGTCTTATAGGGGCTGAATTGCTTTTGTTTAATTGTGTTTACACTGAGAACCAGACACTCACGACGTTTAAAAAAGCTGAATCAATAAACGGTTGCAAGAAAATCTTTCATATCCATGTCGCTGTTGTCGGGAAAAAAAACCTTCTGTCTCCAAAATCATAACTTTACAGGAGAAGGACAAAACCTGCTTCACTTTTAGTGCAAGTCAATGGAACCAGACTTTTTTCCAAGCTGTTTTTGGGCCGTTCCTTTTGGTCCGTTCTTCATGAAATGTGCACGCAATGTAAAGAACAGCAGGCATTTTCAAATTATGTCAAAAACTGAAAACATACAAAAATGGACATACAAGGTTTTCTTCCGACAGCAGCGATGTGTGAAGTTAAAAGAGAAAAAATACTGTTGATTTATCAAATATTCTTCAATATGTAGGTCGTCTCATAGTCGGACTGTCCACTAAGTGACCCCCAAGTGCACTTTCCTTTTTGTGACCGCCAGCCAGTGACAACACATTAGTCATGTTTCCTCGTATTTAATGAAACAAACTGTTGACTCAAAACCAGTGTAATGGGGGTGGGGGGTGGGGGGGGTGGGGGGTGTACTGAACCAACAGAGTACTTAATGCCACCAGGTGCTACTTTTACTAATATCTGGAAGGTGTGATCGTTATTGTCCAGGGTAATTGGCTTCACATTACCAGCACTGCTGTTACAGATTAGGTGGGAAAAATGGTGAAGTATTCCTTAAACAGGTCTGTCAGAATTATGACCTAATAATTAGTCATTAAAAAAGCTAACAAGAAGAAGGAGGAAGGTGGTCAGCGAGAGGTTGCCAAGGTGAGCCTCAGGAGTCATTAGAGGACTGAATGGATGAGCGGAAAGATCTGGCTATAGATAGGAACAGCTCTCCACAGCTGGCTCCCTCGCCCTCCGCCTCTAGTGTCCAGGGTCTTCTCACATGAGCCTGAAACTCGCGCTCACGTACACCTGTTGCTCGTCTGCAGGGATGCCCTGTAGGCTCACCTCATCAGTCAAACTCGGTGCATACTGCCTTAACCCTTCGGGCAGGGGTGTCGAACTCAATCACTAAATGGGCCAATGGTTAAAAAATCCTTGGGCCAGAGAACTTCTGTGTTTTTATTCTAGTTTTTAATTAACGTTATGCTGTAAACTGAACTGACCGTTGTTTATTCAAAATACGCAAAAACCTCTCCAGTAAAATATAGGCGCTTATAATAGACCTGGAAATATTGCACGGATTCTTGAAAAATCCTGAATTTAAAAGTCTCCAGGGGCTCAGTCTTTTAAAGCTACCTATTTGATTCAGCCGGACACCTGGATTCCTCTCTTTGCTGCTAGTTCATTAAAGCTTGGGCTCAGTTTCCGAGCTGCTGAGCTGACGTTAAGTGTTTATACTGGTAGTGTGTTCGGTGATATGACTGGTGTGGAACTGTGTAGAATTGAGGTGTAACTGCTGGCCCATAGCCTGTTGTTGGGGTAGGAGAGTCAGAGCACGCAGTGCATGCTGGGGACTGTAGTGCAGTGCACTGTGAAATGGGCTAATATTGACAGGCCTGGATAAAAGCCGCTGATAACACGATTCTAAATGCTGCTGTTGCATTTATTAGTTACCTAAAGAGCAAACAAAGCCGGAAAAATGGAGGTTTTTATTCAGTTTGGGTCACCAACTGGGATGTTGAGCAGCAGAACACACGGGCAGAATATAAGTCGCACATCGGTTGCGATTTATCGTTACTCTGATCGTTAAACGGAACAACTGAGCATTTACTGCTCAGGATTGTGCTCTGGATGAGCTCGTGTGCTCACTTGGAGAAGAAATGTGGTGCATCCAGCGATAAATAAGCCTTGAGCATCTTTTCCGCACAGATAGTAAACATGGTATCTCCGGTTCTACATGTAGTTGATAAAATGATTGCGCTGGTGCCGGTGGGGACGTGCACGCTGGTGTCAGATGTAAACGAGCCGCTCTCTGTTTTCTCGGAGCCGGTACCACATTCACTGGGTTCATATGGTTAAACAGGCACACGCGCTGCGTGAGAGCAGACGAGCGGTGTCGGATACGGTCTGGGCAGCTCATGAATCCTCATATCTGTGTTATTAAAGATTTAAACAGCACAGTGGCCCTTTTTAATGCAGTGATAGCCATCACAGAGCCTCCAGATAGCTCCAGCAAAGCGGCAGACACACCGCTATACATTAAACATGACCCCTGTTCTCTCATTCAGCTGCTACAGCGACGGGCGAGACGTTTCACAGACGCCCGGCTCTTCAAGCTCATAACATTACTAATACCCGCTCGGCCGACCTTTGACCTCATACTGAGCTGCTATCCCTCCTCTTGTCAAGTCATGCTACAGTGGCTGCACTGTCGGACAGCATGCCATTAATAATAATGCAGTGATCTCTCTCTCTCTCTCTCTCTCTCTCTCTCTCTCTCTATCTATCTCTCTATCTATCTCTCTTTCTGTCTGTCTTTCTCTCCCTCTCTATCTCTCTCTGTCTATCTCCCTCTCTCTCTCTCTCTCTATCTCTCTATCTATCTCTCTATCTTTCTTTCTCTCCCTCTCTATCTCTCTCTGTCTATCTCCCTCTCCCTCTCTCTCTCTCTCTCTCTCTCTATCTCTCTTTCTGTCTCTTTCTCTCCCTCTCTATCTCTCTCTGTCTATCTCCCTCTCCCTCTCTCTCTCTCTCTATCTATCTCTCTTTCTGTCTCTTTCTCTCCCTCTCTATCTCTCTCTGTCTATCTCCCTCTCCCTCTCTCTCTCTCTCTCTCTCTCTATCTCTCTTTCTGTCTGTCTCCCTCTCCCTCTCTCCCTCTCTCTATCACTCTACCTCTCTCTCTCTCTCTCCCTCTCTATCACTCTTTCTGTCTGTCTGTCTTTCTCTCCCTCTCTCTCTATCTCTATCTAGCTGATTCTCTCTCTGTCTATCTGTCTCTCTCCCTCCCTCTCTCACCCTCTCCCACTCTCTCTCTCTCTCTCTCTCTCTCTCTCTCTCCGTCTGTCTCTCTATCTCTCTCTTTCTCTATCTATTTCTCTGTCTATCTCTCTCTCTCCCGCCTCTCTATCTCTCTCTGTCTATCTCCCTCTCCCTCTCTCTCTCTCTCTCTATCTATCTCTCTTTCTGTCTCTTTCTCTCCCTCTCTATCTCTCTCTGTCTATCTCCCTCTCCCTCTCTCTCTCTCTCTCTATCTCTCTTTCTGTCTGTCTCCCTCTCTATCACTCTTTCTGTCTGTCTGTCTTTCTCTCCCTCTCTCTCTATCTCTATCTAGCTGATTCTCTCTCTGTCTATCTGTCTCTCTCCCTCCCTCTCTCACCCTCTCCCACTCTCTCTCTCTCTCTCTCTCTCTCTCTCTCTCTCTCTCTCCGTCTGTCTCTCTATCTCTCTCTTTCTCTATCTATTTCTCTGTCTATCTCTCTCTCTCTCCCGCCTCTCTATCTCTCCCTCTCTCAATCTATCTATCTCTCCCTCTCCCCTCCCTCCATCTCTCTCTCTCTTGCACTCTCTCTTTCCCTCTCACTCTCCCTATCACTCTCCCGCTCTCCCTCTGTCTCACTCGCTCCCTCTCTCGTATCATAATGACACTATGTCCTCCTGACATCTGTATATTTAATTTTAGCCTCCAGTGACTGGAATAGGCCCAGCCGAGAGCTCCATGAATAATACAGCTGTATAGGTACGGGGTGGGTGGGGCCGAAGGGCTGGCAGATTCATCATTTTTATATCAAAATCAGTATTTGAAATCACAAGAGCTGCACTTTTAATGAAAACCCATATTATCAATGCTGTTGTCTTAACATTTAAGTGGGAAAATTTAGCATAATAACGTGGACCAGATAAATTGCCTGTGCACTCTCAGAAATGAAGGTGCTAAGCTGTCACTGGGTCAGTGCCCCTCTTCTCACTGAGGTGGGACCCTCAAGGCCTCTACAGCACCTTTAGTCAGGGAGCATAACTGAACCCTAATCCACTGAAATGATCTGTTCTAAGCTGGACTGACTCCACACACCCCGCCTCGCCTCGCCTCCAGGATTTATTCTACTGCTCTGTTTTAAAACATTCAGTTATGAAAAGGAACAAATACCAACTTTTCACCTGGAGAAGCTGATTTAAGCTCCACAATCAGACCTGAGTTGGAACAATCAGAAGCAACCAAACACCTGTGTGCTGTGACATCACAACCACAACTAACTAGCAGTATCTGACGGCGTTCAATCCTAAAGCTGGAAAAAGTGGATATTCTTGGCCAGTGGCTGCTTGTGTAGAACATATTGAGTTTTTATCTTGAGCTTGTAGAAGACATTTGAAATGATAAATTTATATGAACCTTTGCAACTGTCAGTTGAAGTCACTGTGGGCAGTGTGGGCTGAAACACTCCGAAACACTCTTTATAACTTCAGTATGAATGGGCGGAGCCAAGTTACCATATATGGACTGTATGGACCGGGAGCAAATGGTATGTTTTAAAACTTTAACAATATTTATATACTTCATTAAAGTCTTGTGATGAAAAGGGTGGAAAATTCAGTTGATGTGGGCCCTTTATAGGACTTTTTAACATAATCACAGTATTAGACAGAAAAATTGCAACGAGAGATTTTCCTTAATTCAGTCTTACGTCTCATATATCTGTTCAGAAATCATACGGCAAAGTTGGGTGAGAGTGAGACTGAAACCTCTCTCTCACTCTCACTGACACAAGTCATGAATCATGTGTCTACATTTACAGAGTGCCATGAATCACACACATTTTCGAAGACAGGGGGAAATAAACATCTAAAAAGGAATAGAAAACACATCTGACACCTTTATTTAGTAAGAAAAGCTCACTGTCCATCAAGAGAGTTCTTAACCAGTGGTCAGAGCACTTTTTGATGAATGGAGGCAAGGTCCAGCTGGCACTGTACAGAGGAGAGCCAGTCAGGTTGTTCCATTTGAGACCCATCTTTCCAGTACAGTCCTGCAGTGCCCATCAGAAAGATGATGGCTTTCACTCAGTCCATTTTGTTCAGACAATTCAGTGCTGTGGGTCTGAAAGGATGTGTAGCTGTCAAAAAGCTTCACTGAGAAAAGGAGACGGACACATCAAACAAAGAAGCTGAATGACCTCAACATAATTGAGTGTGTTTGGTATTACTTGGAATTTGAGAAACAGAACATGGAGCCAACGTCTAAGACTGGAAAAGTATCCCGACAGATTTCTTTGAAGAACTGAAAGAACTGAAGGCATCTCTTGAAAAGAATGGAAGCTGTAAAAGTCAAAGTGTGAATGTGCTAAATACTAAAAATATTGATATTATTTTTAGCTCTCTGCTTTTTTTTTTTTTAAATTGATGCTGAAAAATAAATAACAGGGTGTTTTCACACTTATCGCATATGCTTGCGACACACTCGGGACTGACTCTGGGCTCATTTGGGAGGGGCTTGTTATGACTGGTTGGCTTTTACACACAAGAATTCCATCCAAACTGGACTGATTGTGCAATTCTACATGTCATTTTTCTGTGTGCAGGCCTGCAAAAGTTTTTATATCTTCCTTGGACAAAAACACTCCATAATGTCCATAATAATCCTCTCCTTGTCATCACAAAAAAGGTTTATGGTATTTGGCTGACGCTCTTATCCAGAGCCACTTACAATTTGATCATTTTACACAAGTCGGCGAAGGTAGAGTTGGGAGTCTTGCCCAAGGACTCTTATTGGTATAGTGTAGGGAGCTTATCCAGGTGGGGATTGAACCCCAGTCTACAGCATAGAAGGCAGAGGTGTTAACCACTACACTATCCAACCACGAAGGGAAGTGACGCTATAAGTCGAAGCAGTCATGTTATAAAATAAACCAGTCACGCAGCCGAAACATACATCGCCGGGAGTGGATAGCTTCCACACACGCAGCGGACCGCAATAGAGTTTGCCATAAGCAAACCCCAGACCACCAATTTCAGGAGGAGATCGAGATCGGTTCTCTGGGCCACTTCTGGACCACTTCTGGGCCCGAAAAGAAGCTTTCACGCTTGACCAAACCTTCCGAACTCACAAAGCAAGCAGTCTTGGAAAGTAGGTCTATAATGTGAAAAGTCCCTTTTGACTGGTAATAAATAAAGGATGCTCTCTGACTTCTGAGAAGGTGTAGTCCGCTCACGCTTCCTCAGAAGAGCTTGAGTTCTTGTCGCCTGATCTTTAGGGTAAAGCAAGCAAGCAAGCAAAATTTATTTATGTAGCGCTTTTTACAACAGGTGTTGTCACAAAGCAGCTTCACAGGACAGTCAGCATTACAGAAAGAAGAGAAAAGAAAATCCGGGTCCAAGCCCCCATGAGCAAGCCAGCGGAGACGGTGGCAAGGGAAAACTCCCTAAAAGAGGAAGAAACCTTGAGAGGGACCAAGACTCGGAAGGGGAACCCATCCTCCTACGGTCGACACCGGATAGCAAGCGTTGTTAGTATAAAGTGTTATAGTACAAAAAAACGCTGCCCAGAAGTGGCAAGAGTTTCGCTGTGTTTGCAGGTGAGCGCTGGCCACTCAGCTTCCTACATATCTTTATGGATGTCCTGTCAAAGGAAAATGAAGAAGAGCGTGTGAGCCCTGCTCGCTGCCGTCTAAGCCCTCCTTTAGGTAGCATGACGGATTGAGTGCCTTAGGCTCCCGAATAAGGTTGTTGAAGTGACAAAGCCGAGGTTTGTTCTGTGCCACAGGGATCATCTCCGCTTTGTTGTCAGTGTTTCTGCTGGTGCATCTGTCGGGACCCCAGCATGCCCTTTGATGTTGTTGTCCACGGCTCCCAAACTATGCTGGGTCGCTGATTTCTATACATTCTTTAGCTCACCTGGTGGTTTTTGTGTCAGACGGGCTTTTGTGAGCACGCAGATCTTGTTGTTTGGTCAGCGAGTTGGTCAACATCTGCCTTGTTTGTATGTCCGCATGCGCTTATACCTGCTCGCCGGTGGCCGGGTATGTGTGTGTGCTCTGCGTCTCCCCGATCGGAGGGGAGCTGCCACTCTGCGTTAGCGCCGCGCCATGGAGCTCTGGCAGCGACATCACAGCAGCCTTTGATTCGCCAGCCTTTCCAGGTCGATGAGCTGATGCCTGATAATAACATTGTTTGATTGCTGGAGTGGAGATGTAATTGATTGATCCGCTGGCGTGTCTGGGGTCAGGCTTCAGAGGGGAGCTAGCTGCTGGAGTACATTCATCAAGGAGCACATCCACCACCACCACCACCACCCCTGCACCCCCCCTCGCTTTAAATCACCAGGAGGATGGAGGTTAGAAAGAGAGGAGAGGCCATTTTAGAGCTTGCTGAAACAACACGGTCAAGATGGAGGGCTGAAATGACATCTCAGGTACTTGTATAGGTTTGTAATTAAACCGTGGGTTTAGAGAGAGAGAGAGAGAGAGAGAGAGAGATTATGAATAAGGCCTAATTGGTTTGTTGCTTAAGATAATCCATCTTTCTCCATGGTGCTTAATTAAGGGCAGGGGCAGTCTCCCTCACTCTTGCCCTAATCCAATCGCTGATGAACAGGAACTGGCCAGTTAAGAAATACAAATTGGAGCTGAATAAAAATCAAAGCATGTAATTGGCAATTATTGGGGATGAATAGCGGGCCTTTGTCACAGGCCTGATGCTTGGATTTGCAACATGCTTGTATCGGATGCAGATCTTCTTTCCCTGTCCAAGTCTGAGACGTACATCTGGCATGCCTGGCCAATCAGCTTCAGACAGAGCTCTAAAGGTGAATATGTCGGTCATCAGTCCCGTGCACTGAATTCTCTGCTTCTCCCAGTCAGTGCCTTTTGCCTTAAGAGGTGCATTATTGCCTTTGTGGTTCCGTGCATTCTTACTGCTCCAGTAACCGAAATGTTTAGGGTGAGAGAGGGAGGGAGAGAGACAGATAGACAGAGAGAGAGAGAAAGACGGACAGAGAGAGAGAGAAAGGGGGGTGACAGAGAGAGAGAAAGAGAGAGGGAGAATGATAGAGAGAAGGGGCATGATAGAGGGAGGGAGAGGGGGAGAGAGAGAGAGAGAGAGAGAGAGAGAGAGAGAGAGAGAGAGAGAGAGAGAGAGAGAGAAAGTGAGAGTTAGAGTGATAGAGAGAGGGAGAGAGAGATAGAGAGAGAGGGAGAGAAAGACAGACAGAAAGAGAGTGATAGAGAGAAGGGGCATGATGGAGGGAGGGAGAGAGAGAGAGAAAGGGAGAGGGAGAGTGATAGAGAGAGAGAGAGGGAGAGAAAGACAGACAGAAAGAGAGTGATAGAGAGGGAGAGAGAGACAGATAGACAGAGAGAGAGGGAGAGTTAGAGTGAGAGAGAGAGAGAGGGAGAGAGAGAGGGAGAGGGAGAGAGAGAGGGAGAGAAAGGGAGAGTTAGAGTGATAGAGAGAGGGAGAGTGATAGAGAGAGAGAGAGAGAGAGGGAGAGAAAGGGAGAGTTAGAGTGATAGAGAGAGGGAGAGTGATAGAGAGAGAGAGAGAGAGAAAGACAGACAGAAAGAGAGTGATAGAGAGGGAGAGAGAGGTAGAGTGATAGAGAGAGATAGAGAGGGAGAGAAAGACAGACAGAAATGTTTAGCTGTCAGCAGCCTTGACTAACACTGCTGTTTTTATGTTGAGGTGGTGATCAGTAACTTTACCGCTTAAAGCTTGTTGACTGCTGAAAAAGAAGCTGTTCGTAAGTCGGAACGTTTGTAAAAAGCTCAAAGCCCCAAGCACGGTTCAAGAGGAAGGGACATGCATATCACAAGACTAATTGCAAGGGAAGCGTTTCGCTGGCTTGCATGTTGCGAGTTGCCTGCAACGTAGTTTCTGTGCAACTTGGCAGTTGGACAAAGCAGTTCAAAAAACAATCAAAGCAACAATTTTGGATTACTCCCCTAGTCACTCATCATTTTTGATGCACTGCATCACTGTCACCATGTATTCACATCATTTTTATCAACTTCATATATTTTTACCCAGCTCTTGTTGCCATACTTTTTTCTATATGCACTGTTTAGCTATATATCTAGGCCTCCCTGGTCACCCAATAAACCATATTGTTTTAATTTTATGCGCATTGCTGTGCTGAAATCAGTTGTTTGATGTTATGTCCTTTGACTGATCACACAATGGCTTATCAGATGTTTCCTTGGCTGTTCCACAAAGTTGAAACGCTTATAACGCCTGTGTCTGAGTTTCAAAAGAGTTGCAGGACACTGTGCATTGTGCAACTCCAGTGCAATTTAGTTTCATGCAGGTTGCAAGCAACTAAAATTGCCTGGACGTTTCACTGTGTAAGGACAGCCTTTGTTTTGCACAGTGGAGGAAGTTTCCCAAAAAAAAAAATTCAACATGCTTGACCGTCACCGGGTCTTGCAAGACACAATAGTAGATGACCCCACTCTGTGGCCAGATTATGAAATGCTTATTTTACCCATTTAAACCTAAGAAAACATTTTGCAAATCTGGACTATAAATTAGTGATCAAAATATTGCGAAAATACCTACAGGTGATTTTGATAAAGGAATATAGTCCAGTCCTCATAGGCTGAAAAGAAAACGGCTTGTGTCCATTGAACCGTTTACTGCTTTCCCTGCATTAACAAACTCATTGGGTTATAATGCCTTTAAAAGATTAATTGTGTGTTGCAGCAGAGGAAACACCAGACTTTGCAGTGCTCTAGCCTTCTTCTTGGTGTCTAGTGTAGTGTCATCATTATACGCATATAGCCAGTAGTGGTGTAGAACTATCTTGTGCAAATGAATGCAGATTGTTTTCTTACACATTCATATATAAAGTCAGTTGCTGATGGAGTTTGTAGATGCTGAAGTGGATTGAAGCTCCAATGTTTGGCTCGTCACCGCTGATGTTGACTGAATGTTTTGGTGCTTCTTCTCTGAATTTAAAGCTGGTTCAGAAGGTCTGTGTCAACTGTGCTGCTGGTAATAACTTTAGTTATGAATGCATCTCTGGCTTTGTGAGTCTGATACCTACCAACGAACCACCGTTCAGCACCACACAAGGTATAGAAATACTCTGAACAGATGGACAAGACGCCAGTCCAAGTGGCAGCAGCTGGATGGACTTGTAGGCCATAGAAATTGCCTCCACCACTCCTCTGTTTCCCTTCCTGACACTGAAACAAGCAGTAATTTGATCTGTCTTCCGAATGTCAGCATAATGCCTTAAAGTCTGGACTGGGCACAACAGAGAACATTGAGCGTGCTGCTGTCTGGTGAAAGCAGCCACTTCAGTTCTGAGGATCAAGCTATTAGGAAGAAATGGCGTGTTGGGCCACACTGTGGTTTCATCAGGACTCCTCGGGAAGCTTCGGGAGCTCACAGATATTACGCGTTGCTCTTTCACACATTTAGCTGATGTAATTGCCGGTGGAAGGTGGCCATTTTTGAAATCTAGCATCACAAGGCACGTTTACATGTCGCAACCACTGCCAGAGCACAGAGACTGTCTTCTGAGAAAAGGCATGGAGGCTAGGACAAAACCAGCCGTGGCCCCACGAGACATAGTTAGATGCCAGCTAAATATAGAGATATATAGAAGGAAATCGGCTGCAGCTTGGCGAGGTGTGGCTGGATGTCACGGATGCCGCAACCTGAGGAGGAGCAGGTAGATTCTGCTAATGGACCATGGCCACAGGTGCCGAGGAAAAGTCAACTGTAGCTCCTCAAGTTTTGTCTCAGTGTCACAGCTACCTCTAGCAATTAGCCTCTGAGTCAGGACTCATGAACAAGGGAAGAAACAGCCTTTACATCACCTCATGCATAGGCTGGTTAAGGCCTTGTGCATTAATTAATTAATCAAGTGACCCTTATTAGTCCCACAATGGGGAAATTTCACCTCCGCATTTAACCCATCTGTGCAGTGAAACATACACACTAGTGAACACGCAGACTGGGGGCAGTGAGCACAGTTGCCCAATGCGGTGGGCAGCCAGCACCCAGTACCCAGGGAGCAGTTGGAGGTTAGGCACCTTGCTCAAGGGCACTTCAGTCATACACTGCTGGCTCAGGGGATCGAACCGGTGACCTTCTGGTCACAGGGCTGGTCCCCTAACCCACCCCCTTGACTGCATGGGCTGGTTAGCATAGGACAGAGCTCATGCAGTGACTTAAACATAGAATAGTGCAGTGGTAGCTCTGCAGTAGTCATCCCATGAGCGGGGGCACTAGTCTGGGAACACCAGCGGTGGCAGCCCATGCTGGTCGTGTCAGCCAGTGTCATCTGAAAAGATGTATACAGCCAGGTGAGGACGTTTTAAGATGTTTAGTCTATCAGTGTTGATGGGCTGTACGATATCAGTCCAAGTACACTTGAATGTAACGTGAATCTATGCACTAGGTGTCAGTATCCAAACCAGAATGTACAGAAAACAGAACATGGGGATGAAATGCTCCATTCTGGTTTTGCTCTGGCTCTGGTTTGTGTTGAGTATTGTCGGAGTGTCGTCCCACCTCCAGTGCTGCCCACCAATCAACGTTTGCTTTGACGCATAGCTCTAAGGATCTGCACAGTGCAGATTTTTGAGGTGTGCACTTCATGACCTCTAGAATCTATACAGATATTTTTATGTGCATATATTTTCACAGAGGTATAAATCAGCCGTGAGGAGTGTCACCTGTGCTTCACGTCATTTCTGGGGGTCAGGAAGTACAGAATGGAACATCTTAATGAACTGATTACCATATGTATGGGTAGTAGAGCTGACTCTCGAGCAAATGGATGCAAAATAAGGCAAAAAAAAGCTTAAAAAGTTGTAGTGGTGAAAAGGAAAGTGTGTTTTTAGAAATGCCTAATCTGTTGTTCTGTTCCTGCTAAATAGAGAACTGCTGAGCAAACTTGTGGCATAATGTTAAATGTTCCATCTGTCCCTTTCTCAGTCTTTCCCCATCTAATCTAAAATACTGTACTCTCCTGTGCTACCCCAGCAGTGCCGGTCATATAAGATCCCAGTGTCCAGCTGTGTTTATGCAGTGAAACTAAGTTCACTAAGTTATCCTTCATTACCTCCAGCAGCTCTGCATCCTCCACTATACTGTTCTAAGTGTCTGTGTAGACGTTAGTAAGGTAGTTAGTAAGGCAGCACTGGTAATTTATGTGCCAAAGGATGCCAGAGAGGGCAATTAAGGCATAAGCCAACTCAGATTGTTTTCAAGGTGTCATCTGCAGAAGTTGTTTTCGGCTGATGTTCTTTTACAGGCCACCAATGAATTTGTTAGGTAAGCCCTGGCTTCAGCTCAACAAGTTGTTTGCTGTATATCTCGGTCTCTCACTGCATTTCTGGAGCACATAAAACCAAACATTACTTCTAAGACCATATTTCACGATGCACACGGTGGGCCAGATGTCATAGGTTCTCAAACGGGTCCTCAGAGGGTGGAGATATTTGAAATTTCCCCCAAATCTGAAACTAACTTGGCAGGAGTAACATGGAGGAGTGTGTTTGAATGTATGGATATCCAAACTCATCATAGTGTTTGTTTATTTATGCAGGTATTTGATTAAGACAGGCATGTCCAGTCTTCTCCACAAAAGGTTGATGTGGCTGCAGGTTTTTTATGATCGATCAGTTGCTTGAAGACTGACCAGTTGATTAAAGTAGTGGAGGCAGGTGTGTGCCTGGTCATTGGGAATGAAAACCTGCAGCCACACTGGGCCTTTGTGGACAAGGTTGGACACCACTGGAATTTTTTTTTTTCGCTTTTAGATGTAAAGCACCTCGAGGACTTGGTTGAAGTGAAGTCATTGAATCGACCACGGGGGAAAAGAGTGATGTTTTGCATCAGTGACACAGTGTGCCACTATTTATTTAGAAAGCTATAAAATATTTTCTCTTTGGAATTCGTTAAAGTGGGGTGAAATAGAACCCAGAAGGATAAGCGGCATAGACAATGTGTGTGTACCAAAGTGTAGGCTGTGTGGGAAACACTGAGGTCTCAGCTGACTGTTTTCAATCAGAACCAAAAGTGTGAGATTTTGTATAGCAGTGGCAGCGTTTATAGAGTCTAGACCAGGGGTCGGCCATATGTGGCTCTTTTACTCTCCTGTTGTGGCTCCACTGAAGAATTAGATGTTTAGGTAAAAATAAAATAATCCAAACAACCTTTACAGTGAAATAAAGCTCTGCTGATCGTTCAACACAGTTCAGATTACAGATCATGGTCTTAAACGCTGGAGTTGATGTAGAACTGCTAATTCACCCTTTAACCCTGAAGGTTGGCGTGCAGACTGCTGGTCACCGTAGCAACGCAGACAACGGTCTTCACCCAAGCTGGTTTCCAGGTCTGCAATGAGAAACTGTCAAACACGAAATAGTCGCACGCCTGAAGTCGTTTCTCAATCGCCAGCTTCTTGTTCGAATTTTCCCATTCCACTTTAAATGGTGCCACAGTTAAATTCTGCCACCTCAGGCACCATTTAAGGTGGAATGGGAAAATTCAAACAGGAAGCTGGCGAGTAAGAAGCGACTTGGCCTTATAAAAAGTTGAGCATTAATTTACAAGAGAATATTCTACTTTTGAGGAAAGGTTTCCTGCTGGAGATGTGAGAAAAGCGGCTATAGCTGTGCTGAAGCTTCAAGCAGAGCAAAATATATTTGAAATGAATGAATGAATGAATGAACAACCATTTGTCACTGTGTTTTGCGCACTGTGGATTTAGACCTCTGCATTTAACCCATCCGTGCAGTGAAACACCCACATACATGCACACTAGCGAACACACACACTAGGGGGCAGTGAGCACACTTGCACACCCAGAGCAGTGGGCAACCCTATCCACGGCGCCCGGGGATCAATAGGGGTTTAGATGCCATGCATTTCAGTCATGGACTGTCAGCCGAGGGGATCGAACTGGCAACCTTCCGGTCACAGGGCCGGTTCCCTTAACCTCCAGCCCACGACTATATTAGTACATTAACACTTATTGAGACATATTTACAGCCAAGATGGTGAAATTTGGCTGATGCTCTTATCCAGAGCGACATTTTACACAGGTAGGCCAAGGTGGTGTTAGGAGTCTTGCCCAAGGACTCTTATTGGTATAGTGTAGGGTCCCCTGCTGGGGGATTGAACCCCAGTCTACAGTGTAGAAGGCAGAGGTGTTACCCACTACACTAACCAACCAACCATAACACGTGGGTTGCCGACCCCTGGTCTAGACAGGAAGCATCAGACACTTTTTCCCCATGATAATGTTTTGTTTCTCAGTTAGTTTGCTCCTTGAGATATTTGTATATTTTGAATTCTTTATATTTTGATCATTTTGGACCAAAGTACACTGAGAATTCGAACTTTATAACTTCAGCTGCTCTCAATAATCACAGGCACATCATAATGAGAAGGCAGTTCCCTCCTCAGGTTTCATGATGAGATACATCCTTGTTCATTTCAGACATGTTTCAAATGCATATTGCATTTTCACTCCACCGTAAACCTGGCCCTGTGCGCATTTTCCCACTGTCTCCTTAATAAAGTTACGGCGCCGTCTTTGGTCAGTAAATATGTGTCAGATTAGCAGGTATGTTAAGAGTTCAGTGTTTTCTGTTTCCCTCAAGCCCTGCATTATAATGTAACACCTGCAAATAATATCGGATTTTATATCCAGGGAGAAATAGAGCGTGTGAGGCAGTACATGAAAGAAGACCACAAGAAAGAGGAGCGGAAATTGAAATGGCGGCGGCAACCTAGCATGGTCCGCTAACGGAATTTCAGTCCGAGCGGCATATGGTGAAGCGGGGAGGGAAAAAAGTGGAAGAAATCCATTATGTTTGATGTTACTGCCTCACTCACACTACGACACTGCCAGAAACCAGGGAAATGATATTAGGCTCGTTGTAATGTGATTTCTGCGATGTGTGAATATGAGATTCTAATGGATTTGAGAACACTGGAGCAGTCTTTATCACTACTATTTATTCCCCCTGGTTGCAAATGTAATTTGCTAAGTACAAGGCATCAGCCTGATCCCTTCTTTCCTCTGAGGCAGATGGAGGAAGAAGTGAATAAGGGCTTCTACAGGAGAGATCCCGCCTCAGATACTGCAGGAGAGGCCGGTGAAGATATCAGATGGTGTAAGGCTTTCTGTCTGGAGCCGGACGAACAAAGGGATAACGGTGCTCGTGGTTTTGTGAATAGGAGAATGTGCTTTTGATGAGGAGCCAGGCTCCGTTTCAAACAGGCTGTTTCTGCTCTGAGCTGATGTGGATGGGCATGGGCTGAATGGCAGGATTTTTCCAATCATAGCAGCCAGAGAAAGGCCAAGATCAGTATTGTTCGCTCTCTCTCTCTCTCTCTCTCTCTCTCTCTCTCTTCCTCCCTCACTGTCCCTTCTTTTCTGTTTATATGTCTCTCTTTTGTCTCCCCTCACAATATCTCTCTTTCTCACTTTTCCTCATAGTGCTATTGTTCGTACGACTCATTATCTCTGTTTCACCGTCGTTTGCATTGAACATTGAATTGTGAACTTAAAATGAGTCATATTCATTTTCTTACTCTTTTGTGGAAGCATGCGCGATCTCTCTAATAACCACCTGGGCTGACCTTTCGCGGTAGACCCTCCGCTTGCCTGCAGTGACTAATAGCGACTCTGTCTGTATTGGCGCCGCAGAGAGTGACCTCCCTCGCGGAGAGAGTTCCCCTAGCGTGGCGCTAGGAGAGTATTTTTTTTATTTTTTTATTGCACATTTCAAATGGCATGAATAATAGGCTTCAACTCTGATTAGAGCAGACCCGCTCTTGATTAGCGCGTGTTTGTGTTCCGAGGCGTTTATCTGGAAAAAAAAAATCACAGCCAATCAGCTTCGAAATGCAACAGCATGCCACTTTGGCATTGTAATGAGGGGAATTAACAAGCTCTACTGTAACCTCCAGTGTCTTCCCAACAATATTTAAAATCCCCAAAAAAGGGGAGTTTATGCAAATGGTAGGTGTCACTTGCAAATTAGGTTTTTAATATGAAAAATCCATTAAAAAAAAATACAGCAATCGCCAAAACCAGGCATGTTGTCTTAGCAACGGTAAGAGGAATGATTCTTTTAACATTGCATTTGCAGTGTTTAAAGATGGCAGGTGATATTTTGTGTGCTTGGTTCCGTTTCTTTCTACACAAACATTCTCCACCGTCCAGGCTTTGGTAGTAAGAGCGTATTTAAAAGCTGACAGCATTGAACAACCCAGATACAGTACGCTGTTGTTTTTGCAAAAACAGTGCAAGCATACCGCCTGGATTGAGGAGGTTTGCACACTTGGTGGTGAGTCTTCTGATAGTCGGGTATACCTGAGCCCCTGCTGTGTACCCCATGTGTTTTGTCCTATAGTTTTGGAGTGGAAGCAAACAAGTAAACGATGTGTTCCCACTATGTGTGAATGTATCAGGTGAAGAAAACACCTGAGTTTATTCCTACTGTGAATCGTTCAATGTTTATTCACTATAGACTGTCAAACTACGGAAAAACCAGTGTAATTTTTTTAGGCCTTGGTCCTGAATTTAGAATTAACAACCATTAACAACACTGTGAAATTAGACCTCTGCATTTAACCCATCTGTGCAGTGAAACACCCACACACATACACACTAGGGGACAGTGAGCACACTTGCCCAGAGCAGTGGGCAGCCCTGTCCACGGCGCCTGGGGAGCAATTGGGGGTTAGGTGTCTTGCTCAAGGGCACTTCAGTCATGGACTCTCAGCCAAGGGGATCGAACCGGCAACCTTCCGGTCACAGGGCTGGTTCCCTAACCTCCAGCCCACGACTGCCTGGTGATGATTAACCGAGCTATCGTGGTACCAGTCAAGTGTGATGGTAAAATCTTATTTATGTATTAATTTATTTCATGCCAACAATAGCAAGACACTAGAAGGGCAGCAAAAAACATTTTTGACATTTGCTTATTTGAATTAAGCAACTATTAATTGTTTGATCGGTTAAAAAATTTTTTCGGGGGCAGTCGTGGGCTGTCCTTTTTCTTTCGCTGTCTGCTCATAGAGGTACAAGGCTGTAAGCGAATTCCTGCTGTCTCCAGCTTACCTCACTCTAGGTTGGACATCACATTAAATATGTAAACGAAAGTCAACGATTTTTATTGTCAACATTGTCAGTAGTGTCAAATAATTGTTTGAGCCCTAGTCACTTGAACGTTGTTCAAGAAGCTTGGCTGCGCTGGTTAAATGTGATCGGTGCTGCAGGCAGATATGTCTGTAGAAAAAGCTGCTTGTTTTACGGGAAAGTTTTAGGACATCCCCATGTTTTCAGATAAAATAAAAACACCAGTCAAGTCAGAGAAAAACATGAATAGAAACAGCAGTTTCAAAAGGCCTCGGACAAAGTTGCTTCAGAGAAGAAGCCATCAGGGATGCTAACTGGCCTCAAACTCTCGGACAGTAAAATTTGTGACATTTACAATTCTGTTATTTCTAACTAGACGAATTACAGTTTCGTGGCCAAATTAAAGATGACACCATAATACAACAACTTCTGTGGTAGAACTACAATTACTGAACATTTACTATTGTTATGTTCTTTTATTTGACAGGAGATTAAGCCTCAACTCACACTTTATCACTGCATGGTCACACGTCTGCATCAGTATTGGGAACCACCACCAAAATTACCCAATGAAAAGGAAAAGCAAAGAGGGGAAAAAGAAAACCCAACCTGGTTTAACCACCATGGTAGATACTTGAATGTTAATGGCAGAGGCCTAAGTGGGATCTGGAAACATACTGATTATCAACCTGTAAGCAGTGATAAACACTATTTGACCTGGATTAGTTTGACCATGGAAAGCCCTCTCGAGTCATTTGTAAGGGATTTGACTGTCCTTTTCGTTTGGGATTCATACAGTTTTTCTCTGAATTACCACAGACTGAGCATTAGGCTTTTAAAGTGGGCTTATTCAATTTACAAAATTCCACCCGATATAGCAGAAATTGCCTTGTGAGAGACACTTTCAAGGTATTTCACTTTCCTTCTCCTTTTTATTAGGCCTTCATTCAAAATGGTGACACTTACAGTAGGGAACCACTGTATAAAGACACTCAATTTTACAGGTCTGCTCCATGTCTTTTGGCACCTACAAAGAAGTGCTGCTGCTGTATGTTACCAGTTTTCTTACTATTGAGGTTAATTTGGACAGGACTGCTGTTCAGCAGTGGGTTCAGCCAATTATAAAGGTCAGTTCACACCAAGATTATGACTTATCAGACTTATGAAAATGAAAAATTTATTCTGGATTAAAATCACGAGTTTCTTTCTCTTAGTAATCATGTAAATTTTAGCACCTCCCCAGGTAGTCTCGGTACCAGACGCCTTGATTTCTCCAAGAACTTCTGGTGACAGTAAATATTAACTTTGGAATTACATAGAGTCCTGTCTGACTGGATTTGATGGCTACCATCACTTTCCTGTCAGCGCAAAGTCCTGCCTATACCCTCACTCAAAGTGTCCGCCCACCAGACAAACTTCCACGGTTTCTCAGAAATAAAACGGATGTTAAAGAGAACAAGGAACCATTTAGCAAATGCCCTGAATTCCCTTTGAATTCCCGCATCAGCTCGGAGCAGAAGCTGCGATTTGATTGTAAAAAATGAGACGTTTTTATAGAAAGAGCGTTGTTTCCACAGCAGTTTAATATGATTCCAGGAGACTCCCCGGATAAAACGAATCCTTCTGGAATTCAGCTTTACCGTACAGTAGCTTTGTCCACAGCATACAGGAAGCTTTATCTTCCTCGCTGATCACTTAGATGGACACTAATCACCGTGGAAGCACTCGAACCCGTCTCATCACATTAGGTACGCACCATTGCGCTGACTTTCCACTCATTTACCTTTCGTCCTCATTTCAGGTGAGATTGTCCTTCTTGGCTCACGCTTCCCTGCTTGCCCTTTCTTCTCCTGCCATCAAATCTCCTGACCACATCCACAATGCCCTTCTCATTGATCCAAACTGAAATGGATGAAAACACAAGGGAGACACACACGTGTGTGTGTATATATATATATATATATATATATACACACATACATAGAGGCTGTCAGTCCTACTTGCAAGCCCAAACCAAAGGTCACTTCTGACTCAAGGTCACCCTCCTATCAGAGAACAGCCCCCAAGCTCCCTTCTAGGTCATTCATAGACCGACAGTTCCCCGATCCAATGAGCAGACGGCCAATTTCACCTCCATCTCGCCATCTACTGCTGCGGATGTAATGCGTTTCATAGCTATGTGCACTACCTGAGCATCAAAACCGTCCTCTGGGGGACAGGAGCCGGCCCATTCGCCTTCACATGTGCTAATATGAACCGCCGATATGACAGCCCAGAACAGGGGCGAACCCATGGGCTGCAGCTGTGTCTTGCTGAGCGAGAATGGCAGGCATATTACTTTACCTCAGGGTGGTGATGAAGACGTTTCTTGGCAACAGCAAATGCTCCTGTTTAGTGGCTAAAGGAGGATCCAGCAAGGAATGCCTGACCTAATAGGCTGGTTTTCAAACTACCCTTGAGTTTAACCAATTTTCAATTGTTCTCTCTGCACCCCTCCTCTCTTTCTTTTTCCAGACAACACTGTCTCGGCCTTGGGGAGACGTGCCGCATGAAATTCCCCCCACCATGGTTTTATTTTTAACGCAGTTTTCTTTTCACATTCAATCAGCCGGTGAGGTACCTCTAACCAATTTCAATTTACTACTTAGCTGAGGGGATGGAGCTGCCTGTGGTGAAATAAGGGTGTAAATGGCTGCTGGGGGATAGAGACTGAGGAATAACAGCACAGCTTAGAAAGAGTTAGGAGGGGGCCAAATAGAATAGTGGGTGTAATTCACTTTTTTAAATTCAGATCTTACTGTAAAAGCCTTTTTTTTTTTCTGGCATGCTGTGAAACCAGCAGCTACGTTAATGGATGTCTGCTCCTCAGGAAGTGCACATGATCATGGAAAACATGGAAACATCATAATATGGCAGTTAGGTTTCAGTAAAACCAAAATTTGATCTAGAATGTACAATAGATGAGAACATCTGTAAGCCTGAAAACTAAAAGATAGTAGTATTACTGCATGGTGGTTGGTGTAGTGTAGTGGTTAAAACCTTTGCCTTCTGTGCTGTAGACTGGGGTTCAGTCCCTCACTTGGACAAGCCCCCTACGCTATACCAGTAAGAGTCCTTGGACAAGACTCCTAACACTGCCTTCACCTACCTGTGTAAAATGATCAAATTGTAAGTCGCTCTGGATAAGAGCGTCAGCCAAAAGCTGTAAATCTTGATTCTAATGTTTTGTCCTTTTTCCCTTGACTCTGCTAATAGTAATAATAATAATAATAAAGTACCTTGTCATCAGGATCATCGGCAAGATCTCAGGTAAAGAATAGTAGTAGAGTAGGGCTTGTAAGGGTAACAATGTCTCACTAAGACCCTGAAGGAATGTTTTGTGTACTTGTACATGGATGTGGTGATGTTAAAGTACTTTGAGACTCTTGATTGGACTTGACTTTTGAATAGACTGAGGCCTGTTAAGGGCTTTTGTGGTAGACCATTGAAATGGAAATAACAGTGAGTTTGGCTGGCAAGTAATGGAGGCATGAAACACTGTTTTTAATCTTTCATGCTCGGTACTGGCTGGAGGCCAGGCAATGTTAGTGATGTAGGCCTCAAACGTAAGTGAAGGGTCAGATGTTGAGCTAACATTGTGAACAACTGGAGAAAGCTTGACAATCACAGCTTCAGTAGTGATGCAAAAATCTGACATCGTTATTATGTAGGATTTTCATGGCAGCAAACAAGACATTTTGTTGATATGTGGTTTGAGGAAGATAGTATTCATCCGATATGTGTCAGTAAAGCAATAAGTTTACATAAAAGTAATGCATTGAGACCAAGCCAGTTGATGACTTCAGCAAAGAAGTGCAAAAATATTATGAAAAGAAGTGGGCCAAGAACTGATACTTGGGGCACTCCTTTGGTTGAGCTTTGTGTTTTTGTATTGTAATTTAAGGCTGTCTGTCAGAGAAACTTGAAGTGAGCCTAGTAATAACTCAGGAAAGATGAGACAGAAGTATGAAAAACAATACTGATGTTAAGGAGACGAAATCCAAGTACGTCAGCATCAGCAGAAAGGAGGAGGTCATTAATGACTCTCGAAAGAGCAGTTCCAGTACTGTGCGGTGAAAACCAGATTAGAGGGGCTTATAAGATTATGTTGAGATAGAAAAGTTTGTAGATGTGGCGGTTACTCTTTCAAGCAAGAGAAAGGCACTTAACCTCACAGTAGTCTCTCTCATGCTCTTTTCTTCGATAATAGAGGACTTGGGGGGTGGCAGAGGTGCTGCTGTGTGTAAATAAAGGTTACGCTAAAATGGAATTAATAACAGATCTGTTATTTCGGCCACTAATATTAATAATTCTGAAAGTGAGGAGGTTAAGTGTACTGTTTGTTTTGGGTGCTGTGCCTTTTATAGTCTCTCTCTGACTCTCTCTGCCAACAGTGGAGAGTAGTTGTTAAGTTAGGTCTCCCAGGCTCAGAAGGCTCAGAGTGCTCGATACTTGCAACATAGCTGAGTCATTCTTATTCCCCACTGCGTTATCATCTGTGGCCTTTATCCCTTGGAGGAACAGGATGGTGAGTCAAGGGGAAGAAAAGTGAGGGGAAATGTTCAAAATCTGTCCATCTGCCTGCCCCTGTGCAAACATTTGGCTCAGGCTATGAGGCTGCCCCCTGAGCTTGACGTGTAGGAAGTCCTTCATGTCTTAACACAAAGCAGTTTCTTAAGTTTTCTTGAGTTTGCAGTTCTTGCCTGTAGCCACAGAGAATTTCAGAGCATTTCAGAGCATTTCAGATAACTAGGTTTCTACGTCTCTTAGCCCCTTCAAGGATGATCCTAGAAGGTCTAGGACGGAGGTCAACAACCCAGCAACCCCTTTCAACAAAAAATCAAACCACCTAGGGGGCCACAGCATTTTATGTCCATTTCATTGAAGTAATGTTTTACCATCTTGCCTGAAAATATGCCTTAATATGTGCTAGATAATATCCCAGTATATATTTAGCTCAGCTATAGCTGCTTTTCTCGCATCTCTGGCAAGAAACGTGTCGTCAACAGTAGAATAGCTTTTTGTAAAATGTCTCTCAACGTTCGACCCTTTACGAGGCTGAAATCGCTTCTCATTCACCAGGTTCTTGTTCAGATTTTCTTGTTCCACCTAAACAGAATGTAACTGCTGCACCATTTGCAGTTAAGGTGGAATGGGAAAAATCGAACAAGAATCTGGCGAATGACCAACCGACAGTGCTTGACAGTTTCACGTTGCAGATTAAACGTCTCAGAAAAACCAGCTGGAGTGATTATGAACGAAAAAAATCCATTCATCTCCAAATGATCAATGTTCGTCTTAAATTTTTCTCTTTGCATTTTTATTAGCTACTAGCTAGGCTGTTGTCTGTGTTGCTATGTTGACCAGGAGTCTGTTGCCATTCTTCAGGGTTAAATTAGCAGTTCTGCATTAACTCCAGCGTTTAAGACCATTTATTGTTAAAACTGTGGCAGCAAAACTTTATTTTACTGTAAAGGAGGATTATTTTATTTTGACCTAAAACTCTAATTCTGCTGTGGAGCCACAACAGGGCAGTAAAAGAGCCGTGTGTATCTCCGGAGGCTCATGTTGCTGATCCCCTGGTCTAGGAAAATCCTAGAATTTCTTCGGTTGAAACTACCGGAGCCCCACTGGACAGATTTCAGCCCATACGGCTTTTACTCAAACCTAGCCAAAGCTGGTCGAATTCGTGGCTTAGAGTGGGCCAGATTTTAGTTATTGATCCAAATCTGGCCAGGAGAAGCTGGGGGCAGTTCTCATGGTAGCCTTCTTCAGCCTTTCTGCATTGATATCTGAGGGAAGATTAGTACAGAGTGTGCAGACCCTGTTCTTATTCGACTGGATGGACTGTACCATCACACTGTAGCCCAACTACGCTGGTACACGTTTAAAGTACAGTTGATCATAACACCGCTCTGCCCTTTGCCCTGTCATATTGACAGCGCTATCATGCAGCGGTGAATCGCCCGTTTTGTGCTGATGGGGTTGAAGGGGGAGGAGTAAATAAATTGCTATAAAAAACATGCGCTCTTTGGCAAAGCCCCCGTGATGTAATTAAGTGTTTTTCTCTAGAAGCCCCCTTAGGAGCAGCTGCACTACCTACAGGAGATGAGCTCAAATTTGCTGAGGCTAGGCGGCCCTGGGAGGCCTATTCACTATTACAGAGCTCCAACGAAGTGTTGTGCTCCACACCTGTTCGACTTTAGAGGCCCGCACCATGGAGACCCAGCAAAGCAGCAAAATGCAACTGTGCAGTTGCGGCACAATGAGCAATTGCGGAGTTCATTAAATGAGAGGGTCAGGAATTGGCCATCGCCATTTTTAGACCTAAATCGGTGCTTAATGAGGCCTATTCTTTAGGGGGTTTGAATAGCTCCTCTGGCTTCATCTGTCAGTCAGCTCTCCTTCCCATTAAACTTCATAGTCAGCCATCCTCTTCCCTCGCTAATATGGACCAGATCCTGATTTGGGATGCTTAAGGTCCAGTTAAGCTGTTGTTATTGGGGACTGGCAGCAGGCCCACTGCCTATTTGTATCCGGGCCCAGGCAGCACACCTGCTTTAGTTGATGTGATGAGATTCTGGTGAATAATGATGGCCTTCTTAGACAATCTAAACCTCTTACTTCAGCATTTGTCACTATTTTTGCATTGCAAACATGCTTTGACAGCAGTTTCTCCACTCAAGGACAAATATCAGTTAATACGTTCTGTTAGTGTTGTTTACAAAAAATTCAAAAAACAGTAGCTTGTCAAGGGAAATGATCTTAATTCTAGTCAATATCTAATATTTCTTGTTTTGACATAGTTGTGCACTTATTATTAGATTATTTAGATTACTTCCAAACATTTTTCTGCCGGTTTTAAGTCATTGTATTTTCAAAATTAATTTAGAAGTTAAAATTATTTCACTAGAGAGAGAATTTTACTGAATAAAATTACTTAAAACCAGTCAAATGTCTAGAAATAATCTAAACGATCTAATAATAAGTGCACAACTATGTCAAAATAAGAAATATTAGATATTCACTAGAATTAAGATCATTTCATTTGACATGATACTATTTTTTGCAGTGTAGATTAAGAACCTGCTAAATTCTGCTGTTTTAATTCCTGCAGTTACTGCTGTGGTACCAGCTGTCAGGTGTTGTTCACGCTGTATCTGCATTTTGAGGACATTTTTTCTGTTGTTTTCTGTTTTCATCAAGACATGTTTTGTGAGGTGGACGCCTGCTGCTGTATGCGCTGTGTGCGGCTATCTTTTGTGCAGAGCCCTGCAGGCACCAGTTGAACTCAAAGTACTGACCAGTCAGATCAAAAGGGAATGCAGGGACATCAGTGACTGTTGCTCAGTTACTTGTGAGAATGAGAGAGGAGCGTCTGCTGGGGTGGGTGGAGGTGGAAGTATCAGTCTAAATCAACGAAAGTGGTTGTTGTGAAATGTGGATTTCATCATATTCATCATATTAAATCAATTACATCATTAAAAACACACTATCACCATTTTGGTAGACAAGCTGCTGCTCTGATATAGCTTGTCTCATCATCACTGCTGCAGCTTCAACCCTGCTGGTGGACGAATGTCAAGAAATGCTATAAGAAGGAGATCAGCTTGAATGGTGAACTGGATCAGTTCAATGACACAGCTCACAACTTCAGAACATTTTAAGTGAGATTTTACAGAAACTGAAAAATATATATATATATGTGTGTGTATATGTGTGTGTGTTTGTGTGTGTGTGTGTAAGAGATATGGCAAATGTCAGTAAAAGACAATCCAGCTAACTTTTGGTTTAATAAATCAATAAATGCATCCAAAAGATGTTGTTTTATATCAACGCACCACTAAACGTTCTATAGTCAGCCACTGGAGCTGCTGCACTGTTTAAAGCATCTCACTGGCTGATCTAATGCTGCGTCCCAAAATACCCACTTCCTTGACTCACCTGCTACACTAATGAGTGCATTTCTAATGGAATTGCCTATTTTTCAGACTATTTAGTGTGCTAGTGTGTGGTTTGGGACACAGCAGGAAGTCTCAGCTGTTCTAGCTGACAGCAATAAATCAAGTAAAATCAATGTAATACACTCCAATATTTGGGTTAATCAGCTTCAAAAATGACTTTTAAACTAAGAAATTCCAAAAATGTGTTTTACTGCCTTTGCACGATGAGTTATCTCCTAACAGACCACCGAGGTGGAGCTGAATGAACTTGCCTACCAGAATTTTGGCTGCAGGAATTCTTTGACAGTGAAATAGCAGAACGGATTGTCTGTGCAAGCGTCCTAAACAAGTTTTAATTAGTCTGAAATTACGTCTTACATTTGACCCCTTAAAATCCCAAGCTCATTACATACTACGACTTATTATTCAGTAACTACAGGGACTTCAATACAAACTGGTTGAGCTATTCTTTGGCGGTAGAAGGGTGTAATAAAACCCGGGGCCTGCCGATGGGCCCTGGCCATTTAAGAGGTGAAGCCCTAAATAAGTGTTACAAAGTGAAACTACATGGTAGAAATTTTTTTTTTAAGAAAACATTTTACATCGTGTCACACGTGCATTGAGAATACAGTGCTGTACAATGCAGAGGCATGCATTAAACTAATGTTCGCTGGTGTTGAGCTAGTGTACACACAGAGACCAGTTCCTACTCAAACGCTAAAGCAATCGGTGCCACAAAGGGAAATTGAGCAGTGAACAAAGTTGTTCTCTGAACTTTAGGGGACTGCAGGTTACCCTGGTAGGTTTTTGTGTCTGATAAAGCTGGAAAACAAGAAGACTGCCCCTTCAGATGAGCTGAAGAGCTAACCCTAGTATTAGAGCTGCGGTAGACTGGCTTCCACACACATTTTACTTCTCCTCAGTGGCTGATGTGCCAACACGTTAGCAGCACAGCCGCCCTGCCTCTGCCTTCTCAATCACGTCCTTGAAAACATGCTTGCGTTAACCCTTTCGGATCCCAGGCGTGTTCCGGTCTCCTCTCCACGAGGTGGCTGTGCCCCAGTGCTGCTAAGAAGCGTCGGTGAGTAGTGAAGGTGGATGGTGGAGGTTAACCAGTCCAGTGCGTCTGCTGTGCTGAATGAGCATCCATGCATTTCCACTGATATCAAATGAAAGCTGGACAACGGTAGTGTCTTCTAGAGCACGTGTAGCTGGCGAAAAAGGGCAGGGAGGCAGACGGAGAGGGAGAATAAGAGAGAACGAGAGTGTGCGAGAAGGGGAAAGTGAATCCGGGAGGGTAATTTGTCACCGTGTGGCCATGTCAGCTAAACGAGCCAATCTCATTTCCTGTTGACTGCAGGATTCCGAGTCTCTTATATCCTCCGCGTGATAGATTCCACCTGCTTTAATTGGGCCGAGACGCGAACGCCCACACGGGCTTGGTGAAGGGGTACGCGCCGAGCAGTCCATGTACGGCGAACCTTAACTTGCTCTTGACGCAGCGGGAGGCATCTTTTTGTTCACTTCACTTCTTTATTTTGGTTGCTCTTGCGGTTTGTTAAAGTAATTTGGAAAAGAGTGAAGAGAGATATAGTAAACAAGCGGGAGATGAACTTCGGTGCGATTCTGCTACGGATCCCTCCTTTTGCTTACCGCCCACGCATATTTTAATTAGCATGCTGGTCTCCTGCTTTTCAATATGCCATTAATTATGTTACCTTTTGTGTGTATGTGTTTGTCTGTGAAAGGGAATCTGTATGTGTCTATCTCTTTGTATTTGTGTGTGTGTGTGCGCACAAGTCTGTGTGTGTTGCTCAGAGATCCGAGGAAGACAGCAGGAGGTCCAGGAGCTGGTGGGCGGCTGCGTGGGCTGACCATATTCATTTTACCTCGCCACTGTCTTTGTACGTTCTGCAAAAAAGAAATAAGAAAGAAAAAAAAAGCTAAATGCATCGCATGGCAAAGGCAGTTTAGATAGTAACCCACTAAATGGAATCTTAATGCTTTTTAAAGGCGTTTTCCCTTCATTTAGTCTGCCTGGAAGCCTAGTGTGCACATGCAGTGTGTGGACAGCACTGACATACTGCCATCTGGTGGTGCTCTTTAGCATTGTGCTCCTGTATTACGTGCTTATAAAGCATTTACAAGCTCTCTGCCTACAGATTTGTACTGCTCAAGACCTGCGTAGCCCTGAATGCTGTCTTTTATTCTCTGCAATATTGTTACTGTAGAGCAGATCAAAGTTAAAGACTCTCTAATTAAGAGAAAAGGTGCCGCGGAAGCATTTATCATATTTAAATAAAACTGTTATGTGCCCAATAAATCCCATAAAATCAGTCCACTGAGAAGTGTTTTATGACTGAATCAAGTCTATTGAAAGGTGACTTCCCTCTGCTGATGTGGTGAATGTCTTATTATAGTCCTACACTATTCTCGTCACTATGGAAAGTGCTCTGGATGTTTCTCAGCTCAGTGGCTGCTCCATGACTGCATCCGTGCAGTGGTTTCAGAGTTCCAGCCACTACGCTTCTGGAAATTTACCCATGCTGTGTTCAGTGTGGTCACAGGACAGTTTCTCATTCTGTCATTTAGAGTTAAGATTTTCTTTTTTGGTTGTTTTTCTGAACAGCAGTTACACCTGGCATTATAATAAATGTCATCAATCAGAAATTGTTTGTTCATGGGTGGTTTGGCTACCTTTGGGTCAGAGGCGTCTCATTATCTGTAAATCCAGCAACTGCTGAAGAGGCAATCATGTGGTGAACAGTAAATCTAGTGTTTTCTGTTTATATTAGGGGGAAAATAAGCTGTTTGTGCTTGTGCAAGCACTGGTTTATAATTTGAATGGAGCAGGAAAATTGCATGTTCTCAAAACTCAGATATCTCAGAGAGGCATAAGACTCAAATTTGGGGGGGAAAGTTTAGGACATCATTTGGGGGCTCTTAACACTTCCAGTGCTTCGTGGTACCATTGCTTCAGTGCTGTGTGATAGAGGCTGCACACAGAGGCTGAAATTGGAATTCTTCTCAGTCGGAGACTAAAAATCTGGTCTGGATTAAAGACGAAAAAATATGAGTGGTAGAGAAGGAGCAAGAAAAAAGAGCAAGGGTGAGGAATTCACCCTTTAGAAGGGGAGCGATCTGAAGCAAAGGGCCAGAGCTGCATTGCACCGGCTTAAAAGCTGAAGGGTGAATGTCATTGAGAGGCCTGGCAACACCGTTCTAACCTCAAGTCTGTCGGAACTGTTACACAACTAGAAAGATGACATGAAGGCCAGGTAATTTGGGAGCGCTGAGGCAGATTTCACATGGTGAGCCAATTGATGTTTCCTCAGAGCCAGTAATATCTGCCTGCAGAGCCACAGAGCCCCAGCTTCACTCAAGCCAGTGGCATTCAGCACATGCGTCGACACACGAGTTTTAGGTTAATCGACATTTCAGTCCTTTTCTGTGGGTTCCCTGCAAATATGTGACGTGTGCATTGGGCTAATGTTACATTTTAAGCTTTAGGCTAAAACAAACTTTTATTTGAACGCATATAGAGACTCACAGGGTGAATATTAAACGGTGGCTCTGGGTAAACTAATGGGTTATGTGGTCATATGGCTCAAATAACTTAGCCTTAATGCAGAGACTTTATGTGTACAATTACATCGCATGTGCAGGAGTAAAACTTTGAAAAAAGCGGGTTTAACCTGAGCGTATTATTAAGCTTTAGGCCAAAAAAAAACTAGTTTTTGAACGCATCCCTGCTGAAAACTATTAAGCACTTCTTTTTGTTTCTCATGGTTTTATAATGAGTTTTGTCTCATGGTTTAACCAGCTACCTGTGGATGATGCGTGTATTAGCAGGGATCTTCCTTCCTGAGTGGTGATACGCATGGCGACCCATACAACCAGCACAAACAGTGGCTGTTTACATCAGAGACGTAATGAATGAGGAGGAGATTTCCACTGGCCTGAAACCGCTGGTGTAAATCTGCGGCTCTGCAACTCTGCGGTCAAACCCTTCTTCTCAGAACTGGACAGAATACTAGTGTTAAGATTTTATCGTTCTATATTACAACACACAACATATTAAAACGCATTAGTGTATCATGGTTGCATTGTTTTGCAAAAGTTTGATTACTTAAAGAACGTTATATTATTAATGGGGCAGTCGTGGGCTGGAGGTTAGGGAACCAGTTGACCGGAAGGCCGAGAGCCGACAGCACATGACTGAGTTGTCCTTGAGCAAGATACCTAACCCCCAACTGCTCCCCGGGCGCTGCGGATTGGGCTGCCCACCGCTCCGGGCAAGTGTGCTCACTGCCCCCTAGTGTGTGTGTGCGCTCACTAGTGTGTATGTGGTGTTTCACTTCACGGATGGGTTAAATGCGGAGGTGAAATTTCCCCGTTGTGGGACTAATAAGGGTCACTTAATCATAATCTTATTCACCAAAAACTCATCTGGACAAAGTGCTGACAGGACATAGTAAAAAACACTGAGATTGGCTGGAGAGCACGTTTACATATTACAGCTTTCTGAGAAACCAGTATTGATAAGGCTGCTATCAACATTATAGTAAGCAAACAGTAAACTGAGGGTATCCTACTTTTTTTCGTATCCTTTATTTTATTCTTCTTCGGTCCATTTGTTTGTGACCGTTTTCAACCTCTCTTTATGCCTTTGACGTAAAGAGGCTGTTGCCGTTGTTGTGCCTTTAAGACTTGTATATGTGAATGACCTCTGTTCCGATTGGCTGTACGTCACTCAAAAAGGCTGAAACACTGTTTGTAACTTCAGAGTGAGTAGGCGGAGCTAAACTGCTCAGGCTCAATTGGTGGATAGGCAGATATATAGTTTTTTTGTGACATCACAAAAGCTAAATTTCCACTGTGTGGGCTGAAGAGCGAGTGGTGCGTTTTGAAATGTTAACAGTGTGTACATATTACATCACAGCTTCAGAGTGTTTAAAAAAATAACCGGTTATGCTGAATAAATTGGCCAAAGATTTTTTTTTTTTTTTGTCAGTCTAAGAAAACATCTAATTTGTATTAAACCAGGTCGTTGTTGTGATCTCCTTAATGAGGAGAAGAAATAAGAAACGAGGGATGTATTTTCTCAAATACAAATAAAGATGAGATTTATACAGAGGGATAAGGCGGTAATCTGATTAGAGCCACTGAACGCTGTGTAATCCAGATTTGAGTTTTGTGAATAAAAGAGCTGATTTATCAGTAGAGCGGAGTAGAAGGCCAGAGAAGATCAGACACAAATCAGCCTAAATCAGGCAGAAGATCAGTGTAATGGGCTTGAGTTCTAGTTTAGACGCTCTCGGTTCTTGTCTTGAGACTCTTAAAATTAAATGTGGCAGAAAAGGTTCTTTAAAGTGAACCGCTTTTAACTCTCTTTAAGAAACTTTCTTTTTCAAAGCAGCAGTCCTCAAACTTTTCTAGTCTTTGTGGGTAGTAAGTGCCACGTGCCCCATCCCCAACCCCACGTTCTTTCTCTTTAAAGTTTGAAGAATCTCCTTGTAATGTAAAGTCTCTGTACCTATGCAAACTACTGCGAAATTCAAGCCAAGAACCACTTAGGAAGTGTTGTTATTGTAGAGCGCGGCGCTTGAATGCCTACTGAAGCTGCGTCAGGTGCTGTAGCTCGAGCTGATCCGTGAGGCTCTCTGCTCCCCATCGCATCACATGAACATCACTGTCAATCCACACAACTCAACCCTACACCCCAAACACCAGCTAACGGCAGCCTGTCTGTTAGACACATACACATCAGCCCTGAGGTCAGCTCATCTCCCTAAACAAGTAGACAAGGAAGGCAGTATGGCCGATTATTTATTTTTTCTACATCTGCTAAGTTGCAACTGACAAAGTAAAGCTCACATTTTAAAAATAGCATCAAAAGACTGAATCCAGTGATTCGTATTCAACATTTTACAAAATGTGCTGCACTAAATCCAGTTAAACAGGACTAGGAATGCTCTCTGTTATCAGTCGTACCGTTTGTAAGTGATTTTTATTATTAGTACTGACGAGATCCACGATACGCTGAGGAAAGCATATTGTGATATATTATTGTTAGAACCGTTTGACGATGGTTTTAGGTTCTGTGGATCGACCTCGATACCAAAGCTGTGAACTGAGCCAGAAGCCCGCCGTCTTTCTGAGAGTCCAGCTGGCTGGGGAAACTCAAATGACCACAGAGACCAGGTCTGTAGTCAGAAGGTTTTTCCCGTTTATTAATCAGAATAGCAGAGTTTATATACGCACAAATGCCGTGACCATCGCGTGGTCATGCGATAAGACAATGGAGAGAGAGGATCGGATGAAATAGAGTTATAGGTGGACGAAGGCCCCCAAGGACGTTTATGACGTGTCACTATGAGTTACAACCAACCATAGGAACGCACAGGCATAAGCTGAGGCCTCTGTATGACGCAAGCCCTAAGGCCTTATGTGTACCATGGGCCTGAGCCCCATTGGTCATGATTATATAGTCATGAACCCAGGATTGTGCATTGATCAGGAGTATGCACTGACACTAGTATCTAACAATTATGATGTAGTTCATCATGATAACGATAAATTTTGTCATATTGGCCAGCTCTACTATGGCATGGACAGTGCCTGCTAAAAGTGCTGATCTGTTATTATTGACGGCCCGGCCGTAATCCCCCCCTCCCCTCGTTCCTCTGCCTATTCAATCATACATAAACATATATTTATGCTGCACGTATGGTTTGATTACTGGGCATGTAATTGGTTTGGAGGTAGAGGGAAGCAGAAAACGGCTTTGTGGGCCGGTGTGTTTGTGTGAAGACACACTGGCGAGGCCGGCCTGCGTGCAGTAATCCAGCTCAGGCCTCAGGCTCAGACATCTGTTTTCTAATGACAGTCAATTAGATGCTGTCGAGCGCAATCAGAGGCAGTCGCCGCTAATAAACTGGGACCCTGTGCGCGTGTGTATGTGTGACTGGAAGAAGAGCTCCTTGATTGAGAGGAAGCACGTCATGGAGATGAGTTGGAGAGCTTCGCTCCTTCAGGGTTTAATGTGATGATGAGCAGCAGAATTGGAGGCAGTAGGAGCGGCAGCTTGCGGCGCACACTGCGCTATTGGCACTTCTGCTCTGGAAGCTGGAAGAGCCCATCACTGAGGATAAAAGCTGAATTTATTCGAAGTCTATAATGTCTGCGCTCTTAAAGGTGCCAAAAAGAGTCTTTGGGATGATGCCATAGATCAGAAGACTTCCGCTTCCTTGAATCCAGTCCTGGATTTCCTGGTCACGGGTAGTTACAGTCGCCCCTGCAGTTTAAACACCCCCAGTCAAATTAGTGGCTTTGTTGATTTGAAGGGAAAATAAGTTAACACACAACCTATCCAGAGAACACACTTAAATATGGCGAGTTTAACAACCATAAAGTTGCCATAGATTTTTCATGTTGTATTTTTCCGACATGTTAAATGAAGCAAATATACAGTAATTGTGTATTAAAATGTTCAGATGTTTGTTCTCTGTAGACGGTGTGTTAACTTATTTTTACTTAGAAAACAAAAAACATTGTCATTTGGGGCAGTCATTGGCTGGAGGTTAGGGAACCAGCCTTGTGACCGGAAGGTCACCTTGAGGTGGTGTCCTTGAGCAAGACACCTAACCCCCCAACTGCTCCCTGGGCGCTGTGGATTGGGCTGCCCACCGCTCTGGGCAAGTGTGCTCACTGCCCCCTAGTGTGTGAGTGCTCACTAGAGTGTATGTGGTGTTTCACCTCACGGATGGGTTAAATGCGGAGGTGAAATTTCCCCGTTGTGGGACCAATAAGGGTCACTTAATCTTAATCTATCTAATCTTAATTTGATTGGGGTGCCAAAACTTTGGCATACAACTCTAAATGAATTTTTGATGTAAATGGACATGGAGTATCATACCTGTTAGTGTTTGGATTACAAAATCCAGAACCGAGAACTGAAATCAAGGTCCATCTTTGAAGACCCCTGCCAAAGAAGGACCCCATTTGGCTCCCTGAATAATCTTCCAGTTAGTGAAAGATGATTGTGCCTGTGAGAGCACAGTTGGCAGTTCAGAAGGTGGCACTACACAGGTCTTGGAGGAAGCTTGTGTTCGTCACCCTCAAAATCCATGGTGGTGTTGTGTGGTTGGGGGGTTCCTGGGGTTAATCTGCTGATATGAATCCAGTCTAGTTGTACAACCTTACTTATGTTGGATGGTGTAAATGAAATGTGTGAGTGTGAAGAACCGTTTTACAGAACCTCCACATAACATAAAGGGTCTATGCCACTAATCATGCTTCACTGAGCCGTGTGTCCAAGCCAAGAAGCCTTTTAGGAACGCTAATTCTTAAGAGTGTAGGGATGGACAATGTGGCAAAACGGTATCACAATACTTGGTCATTGTCACAATGCGTGTCATGATATTTTGTTTTCCTGAGGTTTGACAAGTTGGAACAGATGCAGTGCTCCAGCAAAACAGCATGAACCTGTGAATGCCTTTTCAACCTTTCACCAACTGCACACAACTACATCCAATTAAACAGGACCAATTATACTCTCTTGCACTCCCAGCATTGTCGGGATTTGAACATGCAATTTCCTGACAACGGGGTGAGACCTTAGACACTTGGGAGCCCCGTCTAAATCTCTTTTAATGAAACATGTGGTTGGCCAGGGAAGATATTCATTGTGTTACCACGGCGTAATTTGTCATGATAGTGAAATATATGTTTTGGCAATCTTTATTTGCCAAGTGCAAATGTATGAGGTTTTAAAAAATGGTGTATTTTGGTTTTATTGCCAGAATGTACAATAGACAACTCTTGAGCTACAACAGATGTACAGTGAACAGTATTTCATTGCGAGTACAGTGTGTACATTAGAAGTATCGGTGGTATGTCTACTGATCTGCTGTAATCTAAATATGTGGTACGTACGTAGTACAAATACATACATTCACAACTATTCACAATTACTTGAAGTCATTTTCACAATATGTATTATGATACTATATACTAGATGTTGGAGGGGGACTGTGGGAATTGGACGAGCGGGCCTGGATCACAATCCCCCCTCTAATTCATCCCAAAGGTGTTGGATGGGGTTGAGGTCAGGACTCTGTGCAGGCCAGTCAAGTTCTTTTACACCAGACTCACCCAGCCAGACGCAGTCGGTTTACATTTAAATTTGATTGTTGTATTAAAGTGGAGCAGATATGCAGTTTTTACAGAGATTTCAGACAGTCACACTCTCAGGTCTCAGGCAGGGTCTCTCTCTCTCTCTCTCTCTCTCTCTCTCTCTCTCTCTCTCTCTCTCTACCGCAAGCACTCACACGTCATTATTTGCAAAGCTTGCGAAAATATTAAACACAGTTGATTTTGTCGCAGCATCAAGACGCGAAAAAGACTTAAGACCTCCGTCTTGACCACCTAACACTGACCAGTCGAGATGACACGAGCGTGACGCGGCTCTAACAAGACTCTCGTGTTTTGGATATTTGTCTGCGACAGTGAAATCGCTTGAGACGTCGTTTGGTGTAAGGTCAGCATAAGGTCAATTTTACCCCTTTTACATAATGTTACGTTTCTCTGTAACGCAGTGATTTGAAACTACGTACACATAAAATGTAGAACGCAGTAGCGAATCAACAGGGTCGATGTACGTTAGCATGCGAAATATAAGCAGTGCACGTGCCTGCGCATTTGTTTATCCACATTGGGGTTATGATCATCGCTCTCTGGGCTTCCCTTCTGCCCCGTATGTCAGGCTCATTATCCACTGGACAAATGAAGATTGCTTCTTGATGAACAATTATGCCTGCCATTTGGTCCCGATCACGGCACGGTAATTCTATTTCTGCAGGAGGTTTGCAAAGGAACTCGCCTCTAATTACGTGCCATAATCCCCTTATTAACTCTGAGTTATGCCCGGGTCTCGGCTCATCCTGCTCAACCACCGTCCAGACCCTGCGAGGGTGAGTAGCGGGATAGCCACAGGTCACAGAGATGGAAGATTTGCCTTTGTACTAGGTTTCCAGGACCTGCTTTCACCACCAACAGAGCATCCTGATCATAACATTGTGAGATCAGTGGCGCAGCTGATCACAGATCAGCATCAAAGGGCAGCTTAATCAAGTGCAGGTTAAGAAGACAGTTGTCTTCTGTCTGGCTTTTGAGGGAATTAGACCTCCTTTTTAATGCACTAAGTAGATTTGCCTGCTTCTTAATGAGGATTTTACAGACAGGGATGGCCCACGCTGCGCAGTTGCAGGGGTGTTGCTGTGTTGCCGTGGTGTCACTGTGGAGACGGGGCTCAGGGTCCAGCTGTGCTTTCTGTTCTCTCTTGTCTCAATGCAAAACTGAGTTTTCTTAATCTTAAACACACCAAGTGTGTTGTAGGGCTATAAAATACGAGAATATGTATATACACGGATCAGGCATATCATTATGACCATTATGTCCTTGTTTCTGTGCTTATTGTCCATTTTATCAGTTCCACTTCTTTAACGTCAGTTAAAAAGACAAATAATTCCCCTTTTTAGAAGTTTTCCAAGCACCTAGACGGAATACATGTGTGTGAATGAGAGGGAGGCAGGTGGAAAGGTGAAGATGCAAGGAGTAGAGGTCGTAAAGGTGGATGACTTCAGATATCTTGGGTCAACCATCCAGAGCAATGGACAGTGTAGAAAAGAGGTGAAGAAGAGGGTGCAGGCAGGATGGAGTGGGTGGAGATGGGTGTCAGGGCTGATGTGTGACAGAAGGATAGCAGCAAGAGTGAAAGGGAAGGTCTACAAGACAGTAGTGCGTCCTGCTATGATGTTTGGTTTGGAGACTGTGGCTCTGTCTAAAAGACAGGAGGCTGAGCTGGAGGTGGCGGAGATGAAGATGCTGAGATTTTCGTTGGGAGTGACAAGGATGGACAAGATTAGAGATGAGCAGATCAGAGGGACAGTGAAGGTGGAGCAGTTTGGAGATAAAGCCAGAGAGGCCAGGTTGAGATGGTTTGGACATGTGTTGAGGAGGAATAGTGGATAAATTGGGCAAAGAATGTTGGAGATGGAGCTGCCGGGCAGAAGGAGAAGAGGTAGACCTCAGAGAAGGTTTATGGATGTAGTGAAGGTGGACATGGAGATGGTTGGAGTGAAAGTAGAGGAGGCAGTGGATAGGGCAAGATGGAGGCAGATGATCCGCTGTGGCGACCCCTAAAGGGAGCAGCCGAAAGAAGAAGAAGTTTTCCTAGCACCTGTTCTTCATGCTTAATTATTTACATGCAACCCTACACGCTTAATGGGCTTCATGGGCTCTTTAATACAAAAAAAAGGTTCCATTTAGAACCATAAACACTCAAAGATCCCTTTACATGCTGAAAAGGTTCTTCTTATTAATGGGGAATGTGCTGTAGATGGTTTTATATAGAACCTTTTTGAGAAGGGTTCTATATAGCACCAAAAGGGTTCTTCTACTGTTACAAGCTTGACATCGAAACAAGAGAAGAACTGTTTTTGGTGCTCTATAGGCCCTTAACAAAATGGTTCTATACAGGATCATGAGCACTCAAAGAACCCTTTGCAGGTTCTTTGCATGGTGAAAGCGTTCTTCAGATTGATGGCGCATGCACACTAGATGGTTCTATATAGAACCCTTTTGAAAGAAGTTCTACATAGCACTAAAAATGGTTACAAACAGTAGAAGATGTGTTGGGGGTTATGGAGAACCCTTTCAAAATTGAGATTCTTCAGAATTGTTTCTGTATAGAACCATGATCTCTTTAAGAACCCATAAATGGTTCTTTACATGGTGAAAAGTTCTAAAGATTGATTGAAAATGTACTATTTTTTTTTATAGAACCTTTTTGAGAAGGGTTCAGTAAAGCACCAAAAAAGGGTTCTACTATTGCTGCAAGCTTGGCATTAAAACAATAGAAGAACCCTTTTTGGTGCTATTTATTGAACCGTCTACAGCACCTTCTCCATCAGTCTAAAGAACACGTTCACAATGTCTATCATGCAGAGGGTAATTTGAGTGTTCTTGGTTCTATAGAACTTTTTTATTGTCTAAAGAACCCTTGAAGAACCGTCGTTTTTAAGAGTGTGGTAGGTCTTTTTTTTTGCTTGGCATACTTGAGACGGGAGCTGACTTGCTAAAGACTGATTTTTCCTTTTTTTGATGAAATCAATGCATAATTTAATTGCTGATCTACTCAGTTCTGTGTTCCATGTCAGAAGTCAAGCAAGTACCTGTAACAGTGAGTCGTGTCTCATGCATTCAGCCCGAAATTCCTCTCCAGATTCCTGTGTGTTCAGTCTCACTGTCATGTAAGTTTCAGATGTGGCAGTACAGGTATTCTCAGCAGGGTCTCTCTCTCTCTCTCTCTCCCTCTCTCTCTCTCTCCCTCTCTCCCTCCCTCTCCTTGTGTCTCCTCTTTCTTATCTGAGACAGAACTCAAGCTAAACCTTCAAACACCTGTCAGCATGTGTGAGACTGGGCTCTGAAACGCGCACATATACACACTCGCAGTTGCCCACTGCCACTGACATACACCTACATCACGCCACAGTGCGGTAATGAGAGGTGTCCTATCTCAGCAGAGCTTTCCGCACTCACCGAATGCACCGGCGAGGCACGTTGAGGGCGAGCGCTGCGGTACGTCTCACTTTGATACGTTTAAGCCAGACCTTGAAAGTCACCTTGTAGGTGTATTTTTGGAAATGATCAACTTGAGTCCCGAAGTGGACCTTGATATATAAATCAGGGCTGCAGTAAATGATTATCAAGTAAATTTCATTGAACTCTTGCTGTTATTCAAGTAATGGAACCTTTCGTTTCCTCTCACCTCTGTGGACTTTCCTGATATTACAAAAGCTTTCTGACTTACAGCTAATACACTTTCCTCTTCATAATATCCAGATCACTATGGCCTTCCGTGCTGTTTCCATGCTACGTGCATAAACTGTGGACTGAACATGTAAGAATTACCAAATGTAGTCTTTGAATTGTACATATGCTTTGTGTTTGTGTCAAGGAACAGATTAATGGAACGAACACTCGGCCTTTTATGATATTATAACTGCAGCGTTGCTTTCAACTCCATGCGCTTCTCCTCTGTGACACCACTGCCATATGTTTCTGGCTGGTTTCTCCTTTCATGGTTCAGTGAACCCACAGAAGTCATATCGCCCCCTATAGTTCTTGTGGTGCACTACACTGTTGGATTGACTGTGTGTATCATATGAACATTATAGAACGATTTTTATATATATGACATGTTGGGTCAGTTGATCTTCGTAATAGGCTTTGTGAATTTATCATTGCAGGTATGATGACGTTTTAGCAAAGGGGCATTTGTCACGTGTGCATACGGTACACCATTCTAATTCATTCAAGCCAATAACGGAAATAGCAGCAGAGACCACCCTCCATTTATTTAATTTCCAGTCAAAACGTCTAGAGGTCTGTGCCACAGTGTCTTGCACGGGACTAATTTTCAGTGTTGTGTGCCGGAGCAGGTGGAAAACCAGCCTACCGCGTGCGGGAGTGGGCTGAAGCATGCTATATGTAGTATATAGCATATATAGTAAGTATCAATAAAGTAGAATAATCATTAAATCATATATATATAAACTATATAAAAGGATAGCAGCAAAAGATTTAAAATAAATGAAGTCACTCTAAAGAGGCTGGAAGCAGTCGAACATATAAGCAACATGGAAATTCTCATAGCTATAGCCGGGGGCAGTCGTGGGCTGGAGGTTAGGGAACCGCCCCTGTGACCGGAGGGTTGCCGGTTCAATCCCTATTGCTGACAGTCCATGACTGAGGTGTCTTTGAGCAAGACACCTAACCCCCAATTGCTCCCCGGGCGCCATGGATAGGGCTGCCCACCGCTCCGGGCAAGTGTGCTCACTGCCCCCTAGTGTGTGTGTGTATTCACTAGTGTGTATGTGGTGTTTCACTTGACGGCTGGCCACAGCTGCCAAGCAAAACTGTTCCAAAAAGTAACTGTTCTGTAGTTTAATTCCTTGTGTTTACTGGGAATAAATGGTGTTCGGTGAAGCCACTTCACAGTGAGCCTGATGACCTTGACTGCCGTGTTATTTCAGCAGAGAATAACGTATTTGTGAATCGGCTGTGTCGGATATTGGATGTCAGTTTGCTTTGATGTAACTGCACGGGTGGGACAAAATGTTTCAGTTGCGTGTGGGAGCGGGACAAATGATTCCGAATTTCTGCAGGAGCGGGATGAAATCTTGTGGAAGCGGGCGGGAGCAGGACTGAAAAAAGCAGACCCCTAAAACCAGACATGCTTTACAAGCTCTTCATTTTTCAGGAGACAACTCTGTGATTAGATAGAAGGTGATCCACTTGTAAAAAGAAGGAGCAAGTCTGGGTGAAAATAAGTGAAGAAATTCAGAAAATGTTCAGAAGCTACTGGTAAAATGGGGCTCCTCACAACCACCTGGAAAACCTGGTAGACAGCAAAACTGTCCCCATCAAATCAACAGCAATTAAAGCTTTTGTCTCTGAGAGAGAGGAGAAGATCAAGCTGCTTCAGATCTGAAAACATCCACAGGTGTTTCTGTCCATCCTTCCACTGTGAGAAGACTCAGTGTCTGTGTTGATTTCATGAGGAGCAGAAAATTCAAGCAGCTTCTAAGACGGATCTTTGCAGGTGTGGAAAAAAGATCCCAGCAGATTTCTGTGAAATATGAAAATGAGTCTCCTGGAAAGAATAGAAGCTGTAATAAAGGCCGAGTGACGTACCGGATACTGAAAATTGGATATAATATTTCGTTGTTGAGGCAGATTTTTTTTGTTAATATTTTCTGCTTTAAAAATCTTGCATTTATTGTCCATTTTGACCGGAGATAAATAAATGAAGTGTCCTCTGACTTTTGCACAGTGCTGCATATAAAAGCAAATTAGGCAATTTAGGCGCGTTTAACTCAGTTGTGCTCTGTATTGTTTGCAGATGAAAGAAATATGTACAATTTCTCTAATGGCAGTGAAATAAGCCCCAGTGGGGGTGAAATGATGTAAGTCGCCACATGCTCGTTCTCGTAGCGCGCTCTTTGGTCCTGTGTGGCTGTAATTGCTCTTGTGTGCTTTCAGGAACAGCATGTGTCCTTGTGCTATTGGAGGCGGTGCTGTGACCACATTAATCTTCAGAGTTTTTTACTATAATGATGATGATTATTTCACTGCTCGGCAGCTGACGTGACATTGTTGATGGCTTTTTTCCTTCAATTTCTGTTTGCGGTGCTTCCCCTCGCAAGCTTTTCTTTCAGCACCGCTGGTGTGGTCACACGCGTGCCGCCTCCACGCCACTCGCCCGTCCCCAGCCGGATCGAGCTGAGCGAAATTCGATTAGCCCGAGAAAGCCAACAGGCCTCTTTGGCAGCCGTCACCTCATATTTACCTCCTAATGCAAGTGATCAGAGAGATTTATGTGACTGAAATAAATACAGAGAGGGAGAGGAGGGATCACGTAGCGCTAGTGAGAGAGAGCGATGCGCAGCGGCATATGGTATGAATAATTTGGTCGAGGGCGTTTAAGCCGAAGACATGATGGATCGACGATGGAGTCATCTTTTTATTATTTGCTGCTAAATGATGATACTGTTGAAGGAGGCCTTTGAGACACTGGCTGTCTTTAGCAAATTTCCATTAGAGATAATGTTTGGCTCTGCCGCTGATATTGCAGTGAACGGGGTCGGAATTTCTGTTTTATGACTTTCCAGTTATTGTGCAATTAGTATGATCGTTAGCGTGGGTTAGTCCTCAACTGTTAGAGATACAGGGGCATCAGTTGGGGATGCAGTCTGTGTCAGTTTGCTGAGAATCAGGTTCTTTGTCTATATCGAATTAATGAATGAGTACATTCCAAGGAATTCCCAGTCAGTTCACCACAATAGACGACTGGCAATAATGTCAATATTAAGACTACATACATCTTTATGTTGTTGTAAACCTGATGGATGATGGCAGAACTGGATGAATAAACACTATGAATATATTTTTTCTGATGGACCCAGGGACCAACCAGTGTCTCAGGCCAGTTCCCACGCAATAGCTCGGTCTCCCCCCATCGCACAGTGTTACCAAGCTGAGAGCGAGGGCCACCCTGCCGACCCAGAGAGAACAAGAACTATACTCTCTTGACCTCTCAGCTACGGAAGGCCGTGGCATCGCTGTGAATCGGACTTACAGTCTAGGGTCAGTACTTACACCAGGAGTGCCAAACGCAACCAGTCAACAAGGGCCAAATTCAAAACTCTCAGCACATCCGTGGGTCAGCAGTGTTTTTCTTTCATTTTTACTTAGCCTTGTTTCCCCTTGATCCAGATGGGTCGTTGTTTATTCACAATATGGCCAAAATCATGCAGCAGCAAAATAAGCACTGATTACTTACTCAGAAATACTTCTAAATAAAAACGAGTTGTTTTCTGGAATTTTTTCTTGAACTAGACACCGGGAATCTTTTCTTTTTGTGTAAATGCTGGTCCACAGATTGTTGTTAGGGAAGGAGGCCAGAACACACACTATATTGCAGTGCATGCTGGGGACTGTAGTGCATCTCAGGGTGAAACAGGCTGATGAGAATAGAAAATTTGAATCATTCCGCGGGCCGGACAGGACTGGGAAATATGACGATATTTTATTGGAATCGCGATCATTTACATCACAATATGCTTTTCTGTGCATATCGTGGTTATGGTTAGTATGTAAACGTTAAAGAACTGTTGTGTTTCAATATAAATAGAGTTGTGTTCACTTTAGGTTTGTTGGTGTGTGTATGTATCTATCTATCTACATATGTGTGTGTGTGCGCCTATGTGTGTGTTCTCAGGAAAAATATAACATTTTCACAAACAGGATTATGCTCTGGGCTGGTGTAATTTATGAAGCATATTTTTGCTTTAAAATACCAGTTTTATTCGTGTCCCACATCTCTGATTATAGTCCTCAAATGCATAAAATTCACCGAATTACAAATTGAATTATTTTCAGCAGGTTCAAAATAATTTACAACTTTAAGATTATTAAATAAATCTTCCCATTCCTCGGTCATTAATGTCAATTATTTCTTCTAAATATGCCTTTCCCACATTTATCTCGTCACTGCGACACTAACTGAATGACCAGAAATAGTTTTCGCGGTTTTTATTTCAAAGCAAAACAAACTTACTTTCAGTTCCAACGCAAGTTACTTAAAGAGCTCCCGGGCAAAAGTGTAGGAACCCTAGTCTAGGTGTGTCTGGGTTTACAGAACAGCAAAGAAAAAGTCATCTTTTCATCTTTAATATTTTCTGCTTGTCCATTGTGTTTTAAATATGGATTAGAAACTTCATATTGATGTTAAACTCAAAACTAATACAATGTGCCTGTTTTGCTGTTATTGTTCTTACCGCTACAGTAGCTAAATGTTTCGGCAGCCAGTTGAAGTCACTCACATCTGTGTAACAATGTCTTCAGGCATTTTAACACTGTACTTTTGATGCTTCGTCCACAGCTGACTGTAGAGTCCCAGAACTCTCAGCAGCTTTGCTGTTGGTTAACTAGCTTGTTTTTTCTACTGTTTATTGAAATGTTTTATGACGTTCTCCTGTTTGGATGCGTTTTGTTATTGTTGCTAGGTTGATGATGCATCAGTTGGGCTCTCTTATGGCCGTCAGTGAGACTTCTGTGGCTCAGATCTGAAACCGTGAATGCCGACTCCAGGTCTGGTTCAGCTCCGCTCACCTACCCATAAAAAGGGCTTTGGGTTTGTGACCAGATGGTCATTTGTTCTCAATGATTGTAACACTGGTGCCTTTTTATACCATTATTGAAACATTATTATGTGCCAATTTGCACAAACCCATCTGCGCTAATGTTCCCTTTGATGAGAGTATTGAGACGGCGACTGCAGTGGTGAGCGATCATAAACTATTCATGTCACGTTTATGTGCTTGATGATGGCCCAAGTTGTGGCCGTTAAAGGGAGTGTTTGTGGTTTTAGGAAAAGCGTTACTCTTAATAGCTTTATGGACAAACCAGCAGATCCTGAGGTGTGTTAGTTTGTGTCACACACACACACACAAAGATCAGCTTCCCCCAGCCAGGTTGACTAATTGGCTGCTGCGATGCTGAGAGAGGCGATTTAAGGTATAAGGCTCTATGTACACAGTGATCAATCAGCATTCCTTGGCTGATCTATGGGCACTGTCAGCTGGTGTGGGACAGCCTGTCCCCCCCTAACTACACCTCCCCACCCCCTAATATACTCATGCCTTGTGCTCCACTAGAGGGGTCCACCAAAAATACTCTCATCTGTATTTTAATGTCAACTTGATCCTGGCGTTCTGTATTATAGATTACTTATAAATGAGGACAAATCACATTAAATAGCTTTCCTGGAGGCTGGTTCGTCAGAATGTGTACTAGTTATGTGTCTGTTCGTTGGTCGTAGTTTAGCACTGGACCAGAACTCCTGTGGTCAGTCATTTCTGTTCATTATCAGGCAGTTAAAGGTGCATCAATGATTCTGCTTTGTGGCTCTTTTAAGTGGTTCACCGTGCTGGAAGGAATTCAAGTGACTTTACAATCCACTGCCATGTCTAATTTCTCTTTGAAACTCAAAGATTTTGAAATGTCATACGGTGAGAAAGACTGTAGTTCAGTGACAGGAGGATGTCATTGTAGTGACTTATGTTGGAGCAAAGCTGTCAGTGTTTCAAATCTTGTACTTCTAGTGTGGTGCTGTCTTGCGTTGTGTTCTTTGGCACAATGTGTGTTTGCAATAGTCTGCAACAGATTTCTTCTAATGTTTACATTTACATTTACGGCATTTTGGCTGAGGCTCTTATCCAGAGCGACTTACAATTTGATCATTTTACACAGGTAGGCCAAGGTGGTGTTAGGAGTCTTGCCCAAGGACTCTTATTGGTATAGTGTAGGGTGTTTTGCCCAGGTGGGGACTGAACCCCAGTCTACAGTGTAGAAGAGGTGTTAACCACTACACTATCCCAACCACCTGTTGTTAGACAGGACAGCAGATTATCTAATGTTAGGCAGGCTGTATTCTTTCAGGGGGCCCTAAGCAAGGTTTTCCAGGGGCCTCTTCATCTCTCTAACTGATGTATAGTAAAATTAGAGGCTAACTAATAACAATGACTTTCACAAGCCACAAGGTTGGCCACTACAGCGCAAGTGCAGAGTCTGTTGTCATCCTCACTGTAACCCAAACATAGCCTGTTAACATGATTACAGTAGTGCTGCTAAAATGCATGCCTGCCTCTTCACTCTTATGTGGAAGTCCGCAGAGGCCATAATTAAGTTGAGATAAGTTATCTTGAGGTAACCAAGTTGTTATCTTGAAATAACGAGTTAATTGTCTTATCTCGAGAGAACAAAGTTATCTTGAAATATGTTGTCTTGTTATCGCGATATAACAAATATCTTGAAACAACTAATTGTTGTGTTTCAAAATAAGTTATTTTGAAATATGTTTATGTTGTCCTGCAGTGCCAAAGTTATCTTGAAATAACAAGTAAATTGTCTTATCTCGACATAAGTTATCTTGAAATAACAAGTTAATTATTTTGTCATTTCAAGATAACAAAATTGTTATCTTGAAATAATTATCGTTATCTCACGAATAAAGCTATCTTGAAATAACAAGGTAATTGTCTTGTTGTCTCGAGATAATAATGTTGTCTTGAGATAATGAGCTAATTATCTTGTTATCGCAAGATAACAAAGTTGTCAGAAAATGACCAGGATGAAAACCGAGTCACGGTTATTCAAGCACGCAGATATCTGTATTTAAAGCCTGCGCCAGAAAGTGAACATTCACCATCGTTAGCCTGCTGGTAACGTAACACTGCAAACCGCATAGACGGACTGGCAGAAACTCGCTGGGCAAACTTTTTGGGTTAAAAAACAGACAAAAGAACTCATCATTAAATAGGAGGGTGACAACAACTTAACTTACGACTGTGTTCTCTCAGTCTGGTTCTCATATTTCAAACTCATTAGTTCGGCCCAGCCTGAGGCTGATCCATCTGTATAATGTTACTTCAGTTCATACTTTAATATACACTCTTACAAAATATATAGTTCTTCATGGGTTCTTTAGTAAAGAAAATGCTCTGCAAAGAACCATGAACGCTCAAATAACAAAGTTCTTTGCATTGTGAAAGGGTTTTTCAGAATGTGCTGTAGATGGTTTGGTGTAGAACCTCTTTGAAAAGGGTTCTATGTATCAGCAAAAAAAGGTTCTTCTGTTGTTACGGTGTCTTGTAACAGTAGAAGAACCCAGAAAGCCTCAAAAGGCTTCTGTATGAAACCATCTATAGCACATTCTCCATGAACCTGAAGAACAACTTCATGATGCAAAGAACCCTTTATGCAATGCAAAGGGTTCTTTGAGTGCTCATGGTTCGAGGAACCGTCTTTTTAAAGAGCGTAGCAGAGTTGAGCCACAGTAAGATGTTATTTTGACAGTTTGGAAAAGACGTGATGTCATTTATTAACACAAAGCCACGTATTTCAGGCTTTAATGAAAAAATCAGCTTTAGGGTGTAATCACTCTTTAATCTAAGAAGAGATCTGATAAGACATAAAAAGCCCACCAGAACCAGAGTCTGAACTTTACTGCTAATGTTATGATCAGAGAGGGAGCAGCAAACAGCCTCCGAAGCCAAGTCTTGCCCACGGCCTCCTATAGTCTAGAACCAGCCCTGTCTAAATAACAGACGTGTGACGAGGCAGGATTTACAGAGTCAAGCTTCTTTCATGCTACCAGTCAGACAATTCAGTTCTACAGTGAAATTATTACACATCCACATATCATAGTGGAACCCCTGACAGCTGGAACTGAGACTGTAATGTGCGCTGGCTGCCCATAGGGAACAGTCCATCTCATACGGGACGTCCACTGTGCCCTACAAATTATTTTGTCCCTCAGCTTAGCAGCTACCTCTGTGTGCTGCCTCAAGACCTCTGAATTAGTATTTCTGTTGGGGTGTCATAAACCAATCACCGCTGCACACTCACGTCGTGACCCACAGGCAGTTTGTGTTCAGCTGTGCCAGATGCTCATATACCAGTAGGCTGTGATTGATGCTGAAATCAAGTCATGCATTACTGTTTTCTGCTTTGTGGCTCGTGGTGCTGCAGTTTTAGCAGTGCTTTCAGCCTGATTTGGATGCACTGTGTGGTTGTTATGATTCCACAGTTTCGGTTTTAGTATTTAGGCCCAGTCCCATTTCACCCCTCGCCCCTACCGCTTAGCCCTGAACCTACAGGGTGTCCCGATTTTTGTTGAGATGGAGGGGCAGGGCGAAGTGTTGGGGCCGCATGGCCCTCCAAGCAGAGCTTTTTCTTTCAGAGGCAAACAGATTGAGATGGCTGAGCAAGAGACCAAAGAAACCCACAAATATGAGAATATACTCAAAAATATAATAACCACTGTATTACCTTAGTTTAATGTCATTCTGATGTCCCCAAAAAAATTGACATAATTTAATATGTGAATATCTGAGTAGCTACATGTTGTAGGCAAATGAAATGAAATAGGCTTCATCTTGAACGAGATTTATTTATCAAAATTCCAACAAGAAAATCAGAGGGATGTAGATTTTATAACCGATTTCACAGCTTCACGAATGTTCAGTATGCGCACCGCCTGTGCCACGACACACGTCCTGCCAAACACAGGTTTCCAGAGATGCTCTTCTTACAGACTTTTTTGGGGCTTCGCACAAATGTTTCTCAAACCTGATTCACGATATCTTCCGATGCCGCTGCTCCTCCAGATCCCTCTGCGCTGCACAGACAGCCTTCCTCTTTGAATTTGTTGTGCCGTGTCCAATCTGCTTTCCAGCTGGTGCGTTTTTATAGAATTTTCTCGAAAATGCACGCTGCTCACGCCTGTTCGACTGTGTTTGATCGTATTCTAACACACAAAATGCCTTTCCACTTCTAGTGAATGCCGTTATTCAACCTGACAAACATTAAACAATAAACTTGGTTAATTTTACGCATTGTGTTCAAATTTGAGGGAGACCTGGCTGTTATTAGACTACAAAATGAGGTCAGCTTTTTGGGACACCCTGTGTTATGGATCTTTTTCTTTATAACAAGCCTTAAAAATCACTAGTTAGTATTTTGATGTCTCGGTAGCTAGCTGGCAAAATATCCTGTTCCACCTTAAATGGTGCAAGTGTTTATATTATTGCAGCACTGTTTAAGGTGGAACGGGAAAATTCAGATGAGAAGCTGGCGAATATCTCACTCCAGCTTCATATCACTGAAAAATTTGTGGTGGGTGATAATAAATAATGGCCCCCCTCTTTGAAGGCGTATGATCCCTAAATGTAACTAAAGCCCAGCAGTGAGGAGCTGAACTTCCCCCTCCTCTGCGGTCACTGCAGACGGGCAGGGGCGCCTACAGAGCAGCGCTAGTAGCTGTTAATGAAGTAATGCTCTTCTTTATTTGAGGTTTGTCCCATTTCATAGTTCATAGAGGAAGATTTCAACCACAGCAGCTTGTCACTCAGTTCCAAGGGGCAAGGAGATACCTGAAAACAAGGGGTAGGGGTAAAAATAATGGGATTGGGCCCAAGTGTAGGATCATAATAATTAATATTCAGAAGATAGAAGAAGAAAACACCATTAAAATCCTGAACACAGCTGTTAATGTACTACTTCTGTTTCTTTATCTGTGCTAGACTCAAATTCTAACGAATAAGCAGCTAAATCTGAGCAGATCATCAGGCTTTGTTCTAACACTGCTGGCCCATCTCATCTCTGCGCAGGTTTATTCAGGAGGTGGAGTTGAGCATGGGGCCGGGCAAGCAGTGCCAGCTTCACACCTTCCTCACCTACTACATCAACGACCTGTTCCTCAACCAGGTGCGCACCGAGACCAATAAGGAGATCGAGGCCGTCACTAAAGTGGCTGACCCGCTCAAGATCCTGGCCAGTGCCGACACCATGAAGAACCTGGGCGTTCAGAGACCTCTGCTGCAGGTGAATTCATTCCCTTTTCCTTCGGCTTGCTGGTTACATTGCAAAAATTGGTATCTGGTCAAGTAAAATGATCTAAAATATAATCAATGAAGCTGATATTTCTCCTGTAGAGATTGTTGTAAGCTTAATCTAACATTATTTAACATTGTTCTACACATTTATTACTTGTTTTAAGTAATTTTATTAAGTAAAATGATCTCACTGTGTCGGCAGATCATCTTGCCTTTTTTTTTATTTTTATTTTTAGAAATGTGCTTAAAACCAGGAAAAATATCTGCAAATGTAGTAAAAATTTTGCTTGAAAAATGTGCAATAAGTGCACAATCATCTCAAAATGGAAACTATTTGATATGTTAATTAGATTTGAGACCGTTTTTTGCAGTGTAAGTGTGCAGTTCAGTGTATCTTGCATCGCCTGAGTTAATTGTATTTAAAGCTCATAGTGAAATTTAACAACCCCACTGAGGATAGAGATTGAGGAGAGGGCGTTCTGGCTGTCAGGACTTTATTTATTTAGTTTCCTATCAAAACTGCTGATAAATACAAGTGATTTAATAAATTAAAGTGAAAGTCTGTAACGCAGAAGCCTCAACAACGAAATGCAACCCATCTTTACCGTTATTCCAGCTTCCGTTCTTTTCAGGAGACTCTCTTTGGGTTTTTCAGAGAAATCTGCAGCCGCACCTCCCAAGTTCAGTCTTAGAAGTTGGTTGCACTTTCCGTGGTCTCGCGATCCAAGTAATCCAAGCACATTCAGTGTTGGTGAACTGATAGGAGCTCAACAGCCAGTGAACTTGTCAGTGACTCAGCAGGTCATGGGTTTGAGCCTAAATGATTCCCACAGTCATTAGACCCACTTGGAAAGTCACTTTGTCGCACATGAGCCTGTGGGGTCTGCACCGAGGTTGGCGAGCTCGTCTTGTGGGGCGAAAGCGTCGGCTGAATAACTAAATGCATTTCCCCACGTCACCTCATTGTAACTGCGTGTGAGGGAGCTGGCGAAAGCCATCGCAACGCTTATCTCAGCGGTTCAAAATTGGAACCGAGATCGTTTGATCCTGGCTAACCTGGAATCGACAGTTAACTGCTGGTTATATAATGCGCAGCTCATCTCTGCGGAGACCAGCTGTCAGCTGCCCGTCTCCCCCTGGGCCATTTCCTCTGGCTCAGGAAGTGGCACTTTCATCGCCATGGAGACAGTCGCTCTTTTTAACCATTGGGAAGTGAGAGCTGCTGCTACGCTCACCTTGCTCCTGGCCTCAACACACACACACACACACACACACACTCTTTTCTCATTCCTCCCACTGTCTAACATGATACGTCTGTCAGGAACATGATTGCTGGCCAAGGTTACTTGTGGTGACTGTAAAATGTGAGCAGATGAATCCTGCTGCAACTACCTGCTACAAACTGTGTTGTTCCGTTCGTTTTTCTTCCAGTTTGGTTTGGTCATCACCTTTCAGCTCAGATTGTTCCTGTGTAGTCTCGCTGGGCCAGTCGTGAGCTCATAAAGAGGATACGCGCCTCGGAATGGCTTGTTAAACTTGTTTTGGTGCTGGATTGCTGCGAAATCCTCCACTGGCACGGTAGGGAAGTATTGGAAGTATTTGTCCGGGACCTGGGGTCTACATTTACTCAACTTCTTATTCTCCAGGATATATTTTGGTTTGTCCATCTGAGTTTACATGACCAAATCTTAAGGCAAATTATTCAGTAACTGCGTGAAATAAAGAGTTTTATTTATTTATTGGTCCCAGAGAGTTGAAAAGGTTAGATATTAAACATTTTAGTGCCCAATTTCTGTTTATTTGCTGAATTTAACATTTAGAATAGTTAAATATAAGCTATGAAAAAAGGAATTGGTAGCTAAAAAACGTGTAACTGAGTAAAGAGTAAATTCCTCTAATAACCTCTTAAGTAAAAGTATTTTAAGTATAAAATAACTTAAATTCTTAAGTAAAAGTAAAAGTCTCCCAAATACAAATACAAAGTGTACAAATTCTTTAGTATTTGCATTTGAGAAAATGTAACTAGTTTCTACCCACCTCTGGTGATAATGGGCCATTTTAGCCATTCATATTTAGTTACTAATTCCTTTTTTTCATGGCTTATGTTTAAAATGTTTCAAATATGTTAAAATAAGTAGAAATTGTGCATTAAAATGCGCAGAAAAATGCCATATTTAAGTAAATGCAGACCCAGAGTCCTGAACATGTATTTCACGTATTTCTCTGCCTTGCAAGTTTTGGATTTTGCCAGAATCCAGCACCAAAAACAGAGTCAAAACATGATGCTGTGGGTGAGGAAAATTCCCAGACCGTATTTGGGTTTGGACCAAAGTTTCAGGCGGGTTCAAGCTCTGTAATAAGGTCCGAAGTCCAAGCACTGTCTGTATGTATGGCCAGTGCATGTGCTCATCGCTCATGTCTAGGTGAAACATGCGTAATGGAACTGGTTTTTAACCAGTGGCCTGAATCCACACTGAAAGTCTGGTATTTGTTTTATTTAGACCTGGAAATAAACAGGAGGTTTTAGACGAAGAGTTATGACAATTAAAATGAAGGAATCTGAAGATTCTGCACTGTTTCTATGTCAAATCAAATCACATTTATTGTCATGTCACATTTATACAAGGGCCAAGGTGGGTAAAAATCTTAGGTGCGTAGCCACCTTGTAGTACTTAAATATGCAAACTATATATACATATATATATATATATATATATATATATATATATATATATATATATACACATACACACGTATTAATATACACCAGTATTGCACCATTTTCAATGTAGAGTTTTTGTAACAGTCATATAGATTATGAAAGAAAAGCTATGATATGTACAGTTGTTCACATTGCCATATATGCAGTTTGTCAGTCTGAGGTGGGTAAATGCCATACAGGGGATACAGTATTGATATATATTCCAAATTAAATGTCACTGTTCAGTTTGAAGCAAATTTGTGAAATTGGCCAGGTTGTTTGTACAAAAAGGTCAGTTTTTTTCCCCTTATCTCTTTCACTGAAGCTCTTGTTCGGCAACTCGGAGGTGGATTTGATCTCCTGATCAGAGGCTTTCGCGCAGACTTCTGAAGTCCAGGCGAGCTTGTGTTCTCACTGTCATTAAAGCAGAAGGGGGACACACCACCAAATCCAGAAATTCATGTTAAAATGTCAAAGATTCTACTTTCCGCTCAAATTCTTAGGCTGTCCGTTTCATTAATTATGATGAAAAACTTCGTACTGACTTAGAAAGGAATGCAAATTAGAACCAGCGCTCTCAGACTTATGGACTGTATTGGTACCGTATGTAATGTGTTCTCTGCACGTGCCCCCCCCCCCCCCCCCCCCCCGGGCAACCTTCATTAGACTTGAGTGAAGGTGTGCCACTTGCACTTCCACAGAGTGGTCAGTTGCTCGTCTCTAGAAACCATTCAAGAGCCGCCGTCCAGCATGCATGTTTGGCACAATTAAAGATTTTATTGGATGAAAGGCCAGAGATAAGAGGTGTTATGGGATGCTGTTTTTCTTTATATTGAGACCTGAACCCCTTTAATCCAGCCCAGTGTATGCGTGTCTGTGGCTTTGTGCTCTTTTCATTTGGAGATCAGTGGCAGTTCATTACAGAAGGGACGGCGGCAGGAGTTCACCGCCGTTTGTTTACGATTATGACTTCTCCTTAACGAGGACTGCGGCATCTTGCTAATTACCCTGCTGGGCTAATGAGCGACTCTCCAGATAGCAGGCGCTCCATAAAACTGCTCTTTTGTTTTTTTTCTTTTTTCTTTTTTAATTACCCCAATCAAAGACGCCTCTGCTCCACGCCTGCCAGCCTGCACGCCACGTCCCCGGCCTGGCCCTTCTCTTTGTGCTGCTGCATGTGTGTGATCCTCTTCCTTCTAGTCTTGAGCGAGAGAGAGAGAGAGAGAGCCTACAGTTTGAATAAGAGTCTAATGAACTACTTTCTTGCAGGCTGCATGAGCGTGTTTGTGAAGCGTCTGTTTTTTTTGTAGCTGTTAGATGTGCAGGCTGATGTGTTTATTGGTGTTTTGTAGGGAAAATGAATGTTTGTTGTTTAAAGAGAGTCCGTTTTCTGTGCTTGTTGTAAACAGAAAGTGACTCATGGCTTCTCAACTCAAAACTCTGCAAACACTAACCCTCTGTTTACTCTACAGCAGACCTTCACACAGCGCACACTGATGAAAATTCACTGGTTAAGTAACTCAGCAAGTGTTTCCAGCAGTCTCTTTGTAGCCAGCATGCAAATTTTGGCTAATTCTTTTGATCTATAATCGACTGTCATTAGTCGAGGGTTGATCGTTAACGTGCAAGCCCAAAATCACGGATGCGACTCATCAAAACGTCAATGATAACACCGGTTCCGGTTCTGAAACCTGATTGGCTGAGCCACTTTGGCAACCGTTATAAAATACTTGATGTATGCACACATATGAGCTCGCACAATAGAATTCTGTAGATTAATGCACGTTTCTTGTATGAGCCATAGAACATTGTCCATTGTCTAGGTAAGGGGGCCAAGCATAAGCCCAGAACCGTAACCATATCATTCCCCTAAAACTGAGGGGCTGACAACCGAGACATGTTTGTGATTATATTACCAAATACTGGTAATATAACTGACAAAATGACTTGGAATATACTCGGGTGGGCTACTGAAAGCAGGGGTGTCAAACTCAACCACTAAAGTGGCCGTATTCAGAAATCTTGACAAATCCGTGGGCCAGAGAAAAGAGTTTTTATATTATTTTTAATTAATCTCGAACTATAAACCCAACTGGCCAGACTTTAAAAGACTAACCCTAGCCTTTTAAACCCACCCAGTTGATTCAACTACACACCTGGATTCCTCTCTTTGCTGCAAGTTCATTAAAGCTTGGGCTCAGTTTCTGAGCTGCTGAGCTGGCGTTGAGTGTTTATACTGGTTGAACTGCAGCTGAAATGCAGTGTGTGTTTGGTGACATAATTGGTGTGGAATTGTGTAGAATTGAGGTGTAACCGCTGTCCCATAGATCGTTGTCGGGGTAGGACAGTCAAAGCACACATTACGTTGCAGTGCATGCTGGGTACTGTAGTGCAGTGCATTTTGAAACAGGCTACTTTTAATATTATCACTTTTGAGTGTTTGCTTATGGTTGTTGTAGTTATGCTGTTGTCCTGGATAAAAACAAAAGGTGCTCCTGAACACCGCTAGTTTTTACTGCGCACCTCATTTTTATCTAGTGGGACCAGTTGGCTGTATGTCTAATACTTATAGTTCCGAAACGTTCCAGAAATTAAATTAAAGTCCCATTTTTACTCTCACTTTATTCGGATAGTCCACTATAGTCCCCTATAGATTCTCTACAGATGTTCAAATTGTTAACAAACGATCTGTAGACGCTCAGTTGATTCTAAGCAGTGGTGGGTTTAGGGTTAGTATATGGACCAGGATTAGGGCTAGGACCAGGGTAAGCGCTGGGTTTAGGTTTAGGGTTGAGGTTAAGGTTAGGGTCAGGATTAGAGCAGGTTTAGAGTTACAGAAAATGGTAAATTTAGTAGATATTTCGTTGAATGTAACTAAAGTATCTACAAAGCATCTAAAGTGGACTATCCAAATAAAGTGTTACCACAATTTTGTAACCAATAACATCGGTCAAGCAATTGTTATTTACATTCCTGACCGGAAGCGATGGCCCACTAAATTACTAAGGCTTCTTTAACAGTGTTAGTGTCTGTTTCACTAGTCGATGCTTTTTTGTTGAGCTTTAAACCACACAGCAGCCGCAGACATGGTGCCGTATGCTGTCCTGCAATTATGGTAAGTAATGGAAATATGGATCAATGGCTGCAAATAAATTGTCAGCTTTTTGTTCCAAATCAGTGAGACATTGGCTCATCCCAACCATCTCAGCATGACAAGTTCATTGATGTAGCACACATTTTAACCCGCACTGAGACTGTGGTGTCCAATATTGTAGTATGATTTCAAGCTTTAGGGGGATTTAGAGTCATCTCAGACAGAGCCCCTTTAAGCACAGTGAGAAATACTCACTTTTTAGCAAAATCAAACAATTGGGGCCAAAAAAAAGTTGTTTTTTTTTAGGATAAAACTGAATACTATGATATTTTCCAAATGTATTGCAGTGTCAGATGATATAGGCCCACTTTTCCACTTTGCCAGATGTTGCTCAGCCATGTTTGGAGTCCAAATTTTGTTTTTTTTAATTAGAGCTACAAGGCTACCGCTGCTAACAAACACTAGAATCAGAATCAGAAGAAGTTTTATTGCCATTGTCAATGAACAGGATTCACAGACTAGGAATTTGCTTCGGCATGAAGGTGCAACATAAAAACAAGTAGTACTAGGCATGCAAAATTAAGTCCACATAAATAAATACACTATGCAAATATAAAATATAGATAGAATGAATAAAAATAAAAATACAAAAGGCATGTACAACAGTAGTATATACAACAGTGCAGGTGGAGTAGTGCAATTCAAGTAAAGTGACCAAGGCAGGGTTATAAAGAGGGAAGTGACGTGATTATATATTGTTCTTGAGTCCAATGGCAGAGGGGAAGAAACTGTTCCTGTGGCGGGAGGTTCTGGTCCGAATGGACCGAAGCCTCCTGCCCGAGGGGAGTGGTTCAAATAGTCCGTGTGCGGGGTGAGAAGGGTCTGCTATAATAAGAATTCAGTAGTCACCAAATAATTTCATTAAAATATATCACAAAACCTTCTTTCAAGCCGCTCAAAGCATATCCCAGCTTTCAGTAAGGCTGTGGAAAATCGTGGTGATGTATTTTTACAGAATTTCCTTGGACCATTTGGCTAGCTCTTGATTTCTAATGTTGTGGTTCTAAAATAAAGTAGGAAAAGTTGGACGCCAGACATGTCTTTACCAATCAGAGATGAGTGCAAAATATTCTAAAATTGATTTTTCACCAAACCTTTGCATAATCAGATTTGTGCTTTCTCATAGACAAACAGTGCTGCTTTAAAGTTTGGAAACCATCTAGTGTTATAAACATTTCTGTATACGTTTGACCAGAGATCAGATCATGAGATCAGCAGTTATAATAACAGATAAAGAGAACAAAGTAAAACACATAACACAAGCGATTGTATAGTTTTCCATTTATTTATTGAACAAAGTGATCCAAAATGATATATTTTGGGAAGATAATGTGAATCTATATGATAATTAGGGTCAAGAGGTTCAGTTTCAATAAGGTTCAATTACATTTCTTCACCATCAAAGACACGTATACCACACATTTGTGAGTGCATGCCGTGGCTCAGTCAAATGAGATTTCTGAGGACCTCATTAGGCTGGATGAAGAGTTTGGACTTCACTGATCCGCTGTCAGGCAGACCACTGTCAGCAGCGTTGTTATCCTTCCCAGTAGTGGTCATTCAATAAAAATGACTCCAAGAGTAAGACATATATTCTGGGAGATCACAAAGAACCCCAGGGTAACATGTAAGGATTCTGCAGGCATCTCACATTGGCTAGTGTCAGTGTTCATGAATCCATAATCCTGCAAACTCTGAACAAGTACATCTGGAATGATAACACACAGAAAGCCACTACTCTCCAGGAAGAACGTCTTTGCCTGTTTAAATTTTCCAAAAGTACACCTGGGTGAGCCAAAACTCTGCTGAAGTAATGCTATGGGAATGAACAAATAAAAAATACACCTTTATGGCTATGAGAAAAGTTAGATTTGGCCAAAGCTGAACCCAGCATAAGAACCTCATCCCATCTGAGAAACATGGTGGTGGCAGTATTACAGTTTTTTTTTTGCTGCTATTGGACCAGGACAGCTTCCCATCATTTGATGGAGCTATGAGTTTGGCATTATATCGACAGTCTACAGTATGTTATGGCATGTCAGTCTAAACAGAATGACTGAAGCAGAAGAAATGTTGCATTTTGGATTGACTGAGTCGAAGTCCACACCTTAATCCAGTAGTAATATTGGGGCAGAACCTAAGGTGAGGTGTTGATGCAAGAAAGCCCACCAACAGTTGAAGCACTCGTGTAAGGAGGAAGGAGCCAAGATTCCTCCAAGTCAATGTGCAGGGCTGTCGCACCAGTTCCTGAAGGTAGATACTTTTGTCAACAAAGGCATTTCATTTTGGATCACTTTGTTTAATAAATGAAGAAACTGTGTAATTGTTTGTGTTACTCGTTTTATTGGGTTCTCTTTATCTACGTTTATGACTTAAATGAAGATCTTATTTTAGGTCATTCGTGTAGACATTCGCCAAGTGCTAAAGGTTTCACAAACTTTCAAGCAGCACTGTATGTTTATGTAATCAGTCAATAAATCCTGGTTTTAAAATAAGAAAATATGGTACAGCTTGTTTTTAGATGTCTTCCTGGCATGTATTTAAGTTTAAGTGAATGAAGGTAATGAACTCATTTCAGTACGGAGTACTTTCTTTTGATTGGACTATTTTGTTCTGTTTTCTTCTCTTAAAATGACAAACATTTTTACATTTACGGCATTTGGCTGACGCTCTTATCCACAGCGACTTACAATATGATCATTTTACACAGGTAGGCGAAGTGTTAGGAGTCTTGCCCAAGGACTCTTATTGGTATAGTGCTATAGTGCTGACCCAGGCTGGGGATTGAACCCCAGTCTACAGCGTAGAAGGCAGAGGTGTTACCCACTACACTGTCCAACCACACACCAGGAGCAGTTTTGTAAACGTTAACCAGTCAGAAATGATATTTCCAGAAAGGAAAAAATATTATTTACTTTGTTTTAGTGCATTTCAAACTGTTCAAACTATTTCACAACCATCTGAAACACCCAGGAAAGCAGGTGTATTGCAGCAGAATGCATTGTTTTTATCCATCGTAGTGCTAAAACAAAATCTCACTGTTGCTGTGTGCCACCAATACCGCTATATACCGCTGTAGATGCTAAATCACCCAGCACAAGGTGTTTGTCCTTAGAGGCAAGGTGCGATATCAGTGCTCACAGATGATCAGGGGGGAACTCATAGTGGCTCATTCATTCAGGCTGCTGGAATCTATTAATGTGGTAAGTTTTCCTTTATAATACAAGCAGATTAAAGCCAAGGCACTGCAAAGCAGCTGTTCTCAGCTGGTCTTGCCTCAGGACCCACATTTATTCTTTATCATTAAGTCATGACCCAAAAGCAGCTTCTAATTTATTTCACAAATAAGCTCAAGCTCAGAAGGCTTTATACTTTCATTCGCTAATACTTCACCACAGAAACATTAACAAGAAAAAAAAAGCTTAGTTAGTGTAATATTTTTGTTTTGAAGTTTTTTTATTCATTTGCTTTGTTTAATTTCATAGGCCTGTGTGTCATTAGGTCTGTCCTTTACATTTCTGCAGACTTCAATGCGCAATTATGACATTATGGAGAAGAAAAACGTGACGCATTTTATATATAATGTTTTATTTTTTATGTCAAATCCAGCAGATTAACAGAAATGGTGCGGTAAGATTCGCAGAAAAATGGCATTTTAGGTTTTTTCTCTGTAGAAAGCGTGTCAACTTGTAGTGACTTAGAAAATCAACAGCACTGGAGGGTGTTAAACGGAACAAAACCTCATATCTCCATTTTTGATGTTTGTCAGGTTTTTGATGTGATTTGAAAATGCCTGTCGTTCTTTACACTGTGTGTAAAATTCATCACGAATGGACCAAAAGAAATGACCTGAAACCACTTGGAAAAAAATTCTGGTTCCATTGACTTACATTAAAAGTAAAGTGTGTTTCTTCCTTCTCCTGTAAAGTGACCATTATAGAGATACGAGGTTTGGTTCCAACAACAGTGAACTGACTGTACATGCAGTCGGTTGCCTGGGATTTGCCGTTCTATGTGCATATCTAAAGAGAGCTTTATGGACCATAACCAAGCTTAATAAAGACGTTTGGCCCTCTCTCTCCTGAGAAGTTCTTGTTTTGGCGGTTTTTACTGTGACAGTGGCGATAAACCCAGCATTGTCAGGCTTTGGCATGAGCCCTGCTGTACAACATGCATTGTTTGTTAGTGTTGGCCAGATTTTGAGAGGGGAAGGCAGAGAATGAAGGCGATTTGTCTGCATTTGTATTTTTCCGTGTGACAGTTTGTTGGAAGGGCATAGTTGGACCGAAACAGGATAGCACATCATTAACTGCGTGATCTGCTACCTACTGTAGGTTAAAACATTATAGCCTACCAAAAGGTATTTTAGGTGTTTCACATACCAAATATTTTGCTCTGGACAAGACGTTATAACACGTTATTACATTAGTCATTTCATTCTTGGTGCTCTACAGCTTTCTCCGTGGTTTTCGAATGACAGCACTGTTCAGGGCACTATTTTCAAGCTTCTGGCTAATTATTTGGGACTTCTGGAGCTGTACAGGACTAGCCCTGTTAGATGTCCAGTAGTGCAGGTGTGTATGCACCCTATTGCCATTCATACTTGCCAGTATTACTGTGCAGAGACCCCTCGGCCCCCTTTATGCTGTTATTCTTGAAAAACAGTAAGCAGAAGCTATGTCCAGCCAAGCCTTATTTCAAATTTTAATCTTCGATTTGTCAAGAGGACACGTTTTATTCCTGTTCTGGCTCTTTTGCCGCCCTGTATTATTTTTACGCTTTATAACAGTTCAGCTGCGGTGGTGAAATATATATTGGGAATTTCAGTGATTCCGTTGCCGTAAAGAGACTGACCCAGGCTGAGCGTCTTGTAGGGATGGACAGCCATCCGTTATATGAGGAGTCATTTCTGAGATGAGCATGGCTTCCCTCCATATTGTGAATTGCCTTGGAGATCTGGTCCGGGCCAAATGGAGGAGTGCAATGATGCTTACAGTAGTGCTCTCCAGTGATGGGGTTTGCTGACAAAGACTGCGTGTGAGTGTGTGCGCGTGTGCATGAGCGAGTGAGTGGTTGTGCCCGTCAAAAGTTTGGGGACGCCGCCCTCTTTTGAAAGGTCTTCTATATAATCGTTAATGTAGAACAGCTGTGAATTAGGCAGCACAGCTTCATTAGGAGCAGCTTTCATCTAAACAATGAGTTGTTTAGTATCCAGGAATCCATAAATTGGTGACCACCGATGTGCCATTTTATTGAGTGATTATAGTAGATTTTTTTCTTTTTTTCCCAAAGACCCCAATGTGTACACCCACCGCTGTGTTACTGCCGTTAGAAATGGTTTGTATGTTTGTTGCATACATTATTATTTCGAAGACGGAGAGTATTTAAATCCTTCATTTGGTCAAGCATGTGGTTGGTTTCTGGTACCGCTGCCTGTTTTCGCACATGCTCAGACTGAGAAGTCTGAGCGAAATCAGAGGAAGAGTTCACAGCACTGAGAAACCTGATTACTGAGCTAAAATCCAGCCTCTTTATCGGATTTATTCATCGGATTTCTAGTCTTTACTCCGACCTAAGAAATCAGAGTGTGCAAACCTTTAAACAATCAGATAACCGCAGATATCTGATTATGATCGGATTATTGAGTGCATGTAAACGCACACACTAAATTATTGAATGAAACAGAATAGATAGACATTTCAAATATTAGTTATATCATTCATTTCAGTCGTAATGCTATATGGATTTCTCTGTAATCGTAGAATCACAGCACAGTTTCCTGAGAAAAGCCATCAAAAGTCAGAGACCACCAACCTTCATCCAGTTAATTTACGGTTAAAATGACTTTTAATTAAAAGGGTTTCATTTAAGTCAACAAACTGAGTCATTTAAGCCTGGAAGTATAAAGGTCTCAGTGTCTACTGTGTTCACGCTTTTCCTTTAGTACAACTTCGAGGTTTCATTTTCCGCTTCTCATGATCCGAGTAATCCCAAAACATGTCTTACTGTGTTGAAACAAACACCTAAAAATGGGATTGCAGTATTCGAATACAGTAGTACTCCAGCACTCGCGCACATACTTATTATAGTCTGACCGTATAAATCGGATTTGATGTTTTTAAACTTGAACTGTGGACACTAAGTCGAAAAATGGGGTCTAAGCAACAAATCTGCTTCGCCGTGCCGTGTAGAAAGCCTGAGTTAGCTTCTAGTGTAATGAATTCCAGCACTCCTGATGATGCGTTGTTGAAGCAGTATCAGTGTGCCTGTGCTGTTACTGAGGTGAAGTAGCCCTTGGCAGATGTGAGGGAGTTGATACTGCTCTGATACTGTGGCAGAGACGGAAACTATTTCAGTGGCATTAGTAATAATAACAGGGCCAGTGCTATCAGAGCCGCAGCGTCCAGTCTCACTCCATTTCTGATAAAAGCATGGCGCTGAGAGGTGTGTTTCAGTGTCCTCCCTCAGCGCAGTGATAGCAGAGCCTGCGATATCAGCTGAAAACTGGAGCAGTGAGGACACTGTACTGCTTCACTCGTTCTTTCCTCCCTTCCTCCATCCTTTCTGCAGGTAATCACTGGAATGCTTTTTTTTTTTTTTTTTTGCCTGCGTAGCGTGCAGCTGCTCAGCTCTCTGCGACTCTGATGCTATCTGCAGCCGCTGTACTCGCTGATTGATTCATTTAATTAGAAACGTATCCGCAGGAGGGGGTCACTCTGCAGCCCGGCTGGAGATTGGCTCCATAAATCTTCTCGAGCCCCGCCACTGGATTTGCGGGGGCTGGTCACACCGGGGCCGCATGTCCACACTCCACTTTGAAAACCCTCTCTTTATGCGTGCGGAGACACGCATCAGATTCCACATGGACCGCGGGGTTGCGTCTGTCCTCTACCACGCCGGCGTGTCCTTGCAATGCGAGGTTGCTTATGTGAAACTGTTCCCCTTTTCAGTGTTTATGAGCAAAACCGGGGTTCGAGCTGTTGTGCAGGGGCTCCTTTTGGCCTGCTTCACCACCAGTTTGCCTAGTTTTGGCTCTGCATCTCAGAAGTGGTCTAGCATGATTTAGAACAGGGGTGTCAAACTCAACCAAGTAAAAGGGCCATATTAAAAAATCTCATCAAATTCCAGAGGAAAAAAAAGTTTTATTTAATTTTTTATTTTTAATGCTGAAACCCAAACTGACCATTGTTTATGCAAAATATGTAAAAACCTCATCAGTGAAATACAGACACTTATAGTGGACCGTGAAATATTCAAAATGTAAATGTTCCCAGGAGCTCAGTCTTTTAAATCTGCCTATTTGTTTGAACTGGACACCTGGCGTCTTTTCTTTGCTTCATTGAATTCATTAACACTTGGGCTCAGTTTCCGAGCTGCTGAGCTAATTTTAAGTTTTTATGAGGGTTAAACTGCAGCTGAAATGCATTTTGGTGATATGATTGTGAAGAACTGTGTAGAATTGAGGTGTACCCACAGTATCGTAGACTGTTGTTGGGGTCAGAGATTTGGAGCACATTGTGAAAGAAGTTAATATTAATAGAACATTGAAATACTTTTGCGGGCTTGATAACATTGTGTAGCGGGCCTGGCGTCTGGATTTCTTCACCTACCAAAGACAGTAAATCACTGATGTCGGAATAAAACCTCATCTCCATTTTTGTAGGTTGTACTTTTTTTTCCCCGCAGTATGAAAATGCCAACAATGAAAGAACAACAGAAATGCTCCAAAAAGAAATGTTTCCATTAACTTGCATTCAAAATTAAGAATTTTTTTTCCTTCCTCAGTAAAGTTGACATTTTGGAGATGTGAGGTGACGGCAGCGAAATAATTGCTTGGTTTAATCAGGTATGCTTGAGCAGAGAATTCGAGATGAAGCACATTTAAAACACGCACAAATCCAAAATATTAAACACTGGGTGGACCGAGTGAGGATACTAAACGATGCAATAACATCTACACACTTTTCTTTGCTTTCAAAACCCACATCTTTGGAAGGATCTAACAGTTTTTGTGTTAAGGATATGAATAATAAAAGTATAGAAACTAACAATCATATTAGCTACTAACAGTACTAGTATTGAAGCTAAAACTACTAGTATTGAAGATACTAACAGTGGTATTGAAACTAACAGTAGGCAAGATGGTTCTTTAGGGTTTCTTTAGTAAAGAAAAGGGTTCTACACCGAGCCATGAACATTCAAAGAACAAGTTGGATGACTCAAGGGCTCTTTGCATTGTGAAACGATTCTTCAGATTGATGGAGAATTTACTGTAGATGGTTCTATATACAGCCTTTTTGAAAGGGTTTTTTCTATTTTTAAAACATCAACCTTGTTATGATAGAAGACCCTTTTTTGGTTCTCTATAGATCCCGTTTCAAAACAGTTCTATGTAGCATCATGAAAGGGCTCTTCAGATTGATGGAGAATGTGCTGTAGAGTCTTTTTGAAAAGGGTTCTTCTGTTGGTACAATATCAAGCTTTCATGATGCAAAGAACCCTTTAATCATGCAAAGGGTTCTTTGAGTGTTCATGAGTCTGTATAGAACTATTTTCTGTGCTAAAAACCTTGAAGAAACAACATTTTAAGAGTGTAGTAGCATAGAACATTCTAACAGGATAGTGGTTGGGATAGTGTAGGTGGTTGGTTAGTGTAGTGGTTAACATCTCTGCCTTCCACCCTGTAGACTGGGGTTCAATCCCCACCATGACAAACACCCTACACTATACCAATAAGAGTCCTTGGGCAAGACTCCTAACACCACCTTGGCCTGCCTGTGTAAAAATTATCAAATTGTAAGTCGCTCTGGATAAGAGCGTCAGCCAAATGCCGTAAATGTAAACAGGAGTGTTGTTGAAGCTGCCAGCTGTAGCAGTTGTGATGCTACTAAAACCGCTTGTACTGAAGCTCCTCACAGGTGTACCGTTAAAGGATCAACTGGTGGTAGTTTTGATGCTGGTACTAGTAGTAAATAAGCTATCAGTAATAATACGGCAACCGCTAAAAGTAGTACTTTTAAAGCTACCGATAGTAGTGATATTGAAACTAACGGCAGTAGAATTAAAGCTACCGATAGTAGTGATATTGAAACTAACGGTAGTCGAATTAAAGCTACCGATAGTAGTGATATTGAAACTAACGGCAGTAGAATTAAAGCTACTGATAGTAGTGATATTGAAACTAACGGTAGTAGAATTAAAGCTACCGATAGTAGTGATATTGAAACTAACGGCAGTAGAATTAAAGCTACCGATAGTAGTGATATTGAAACTAACGGTAGTAGAATTAAAGCTACCGATAGTAGTGACATTGAAACTAACGGCAGTAGAATTAAAGCTACCGATAGTAGTGATATTGAAACTAACGGTAGTCGAATTAAAGCTACCGATAGTAGTGATATTGAAACTAACGGCAGTAGAATTAAAGCTACTGATAGTAGTGATATTGAAACTAACGGTAGTAGAATTAAAGCTACCGATAGTAGTGATATTGAAACTAACGGCAGTAGAATTAAAGCTACCGATAGTAGTGATATTGAAACTAACGGTAGTAGAATTAAAGCTACCGATAGTAGTGATATTGAAACTAACGGTAGTCGAATTAAAGCTACCGATAGTAGTGATATTGAAACTAACGGCAGTAGAATTAAAGCTACTGATAGTAGTGATATTGAAACTAACGGTAGTAGAATTAAAGCTACCGATAGTAGTGATATTGAAACTAACGGCAGTAGAATTAAAGCTACCGATAGTAGTGACATTGAAACTAACGGCAGTAGAATTAAAGCTACCGATAGTAGTGATATTGAAACTAACGGTAGTCGAATTAAAGCTACCGATAGTAGTGACATTGAAACTAACGGCAGTAGAATTAAAGCTACCGATAGTAGTGATATTGAAACTAACGGTAATAGAATTAAAGCTACCGATAGTAGTGACATTGAAACTAACGGCAGTAGAATTAAAGCTACCGATAGTAGTGATATTGAAACTAACGGTAGTCGAATTAAAGCTACCGATAGTAGTGATATTGAAACTAACGGCAGTAGAATTAAAGCTACCGATAGTAGTGATATTGAAACTAACGGTAGTCGAATTAAAGCTACCGATAGTAATGATATTGAAACTAACGGTAGTAGAATTAAAGCTACCGATAGTAGTGACATTGAAACTAACGGCAGTAGAATTAAAGCTACCGATAGTAGTGATATTGAAACTAACGGTAGTCGAATTAAAGCTACCGATAGTAGTGACATTGAAACTAACGGCAGTAGAATTAAAGCTACCGATAGTAGTGACATTGAAACTAACGGCAGTAGAATTAAAGCTACCGATAGTAGTGATATTGAAACTAACGGTAGTCGAATTAAAGCTACCGATAGTAGTGATATTGAAACTAACGGTAGTCGAATTAAAGCTACCGATAGTAGTGATATTGAAACTAACGGTAATAGAATTAAAGCTACCGATAGTAGTGATATTGAAACTAACGGCAGTAGAATTAAAGCTACCGATAGTAGTGATATTGAAACTAACTGTAGTAGAATTAAAGCTACCGATAATAGTGACATTGAAACTAACGGCAGTAGAATTAAAGCTACCGATAGTAGTGACATTGAAACTAACGGCAGTAGAATTAAAGCTACCGATAGTAGTGACATTGAAACTAACGGCAGTAGAATTAAAGCTACCGATAGTAGTGACATTGAAACTAACGGCAGTAGAATTAAAGCTACCGATAGTAGTGACATTGAAACTAACGGTAGTAGAATTAAAACTACCTAGAGTAGTTGTGTTAAAGCTACCAACAGTGTATGGATCTTACTTTGCCTGGACTCCAGCCAACCAGGATGCTTTTAGAGATGATTGAGTCTGTCACTCAGCAAAGTTCCTGTGGAAATGCTGACACGGAAGTGCAGTCAGTGGTTTGCTAATGAAGCTGACCTTTTTAATCTCACTGTATTCACTCACTCAATCTCAAACACAGACGCCGGGACACACATACACGCGCAAGTCTGAAGATGAGCTAATGAGACTGACCTTTCCGTTTGTGGGTAGGCATGTGTTGTTGGGCTGATGTGTATATTTGCTGTGTGTGTGTTTGAGGCACCTGCTGATTGGCTCCCTACAGGCACAGCTCCATTAGAAGAGTGCTGCTCATTGTGGCACAAACACACAGCATGGGCCTTTATTAAGGACCCTCTTCAGCACAAAGACAACAACAGCCAATCACAGAACAATGTGGGCTAAAGGCACATTGTGTCCCCCCTGATTAGGACGGCAGGGACCCTGCCACTGTCAGGACTTCTGGAACACACACCCCGACTCACATGGAGACCACACATAAGCCACCGATATATTTACAACCTCTCTTAGTGACCCAGAGTGGCGCCTGGTTACGTACGGTTCATTTATTGTAATTTGCCTGTAGATTCAGTTTATGTAACATGATTATTGAAAAATAATTGCATGATTGCTGGGGATGCACCGAAATTTCAGCAATCGAAGAAAAAAAAAAAAAGATTTCATTAAAATAAACCAAAGATTTAAAAAGGCCTACAGCTTACTACAAATCATCAAAACATTAGCGAATTAATGACAGTAAAAACCCATTTACTGGCAGTTTTAAAACACTTCATTAAATTTCTTAATGTATTTCATGCAAACTGTAGCAAGACATGTAATATTCCCACGCTTGAAAGTAACTAAATGTTTAAACGCACTGCCTGCTGTGATGTACAACATTAATGGCACTTTTATTCTTATTCATTATTATTATTACTCTAACATGATTCAGGGACCAGACTTTATTTATTTAGAGTCAGAGCAGCCATTAAGGGCAAGTTATCAATGTTTAGCATCAGGAAAAAAGCAGAAAACTTATTAACACAAACATATTACGCCAAAATATCTCTAACTTTGCAGGAGACTCGCTTTCAGTTTGTCAAAGTAATCTGCTGGGATCTTTTTCCACATCTCAAGTTTCTTGCGATCCAAATAATCCCAAACGCATTCAGGGATGTTGAGGTCTGGACTCTGGGATGGTCAGCCCATTGATCAGCTTCTTTGTTTGATGTATCTGTCGCCGTTTCTCAGTGAGGCCAGTATGTCTGAACAGGAAAATCTGATCGAGAATCTGGCGAATAGAATTCAGGTTCATATCACTGAAGAATTAGGGGGGGGTGATAATAAATAATTGCCCCCCTCTTTGAAGGCTTATGATGCCCTAAATGTAACTAAAGCCCAGCAGTGAGGAGCTGAACTTTCCCCTCCTCTGCGGTCACTGCAGACGGGCAGGGTCGCCTACAGAGCAGCGCTGGTAGCTGATAATGAAGTGAGGCTCTTTTATTTGAGGGTCCCAGTTCTACCCCTTGTAACTGATTACCTAGGGTCAAGGTGACACTCGCAAACAAGGGGTAGGGGTGAATAAGAGGTCTCTGTTACTGACAGTGTTGCCAGCTATAACTGTGAGACTAATGGATGCGTTCAGTGTGAATTAAATCAGTGCTCTAATGAATTAATGAATTACTCGGATTGTTTTCATGCATGCAAGCTGTATCGAGCACTATGAGCCGGAACCTCCTTCTTAAGTCTGTTGCCGTTTTACTCCCTGCAGTCCGAGCTCAGTCCCCCCGGCCGGACTGATTATCTCCTCCCACACGCAAACGCTGCCCTGTCCCAGGGCTGCCCCCTTCTGCTACCTGACTTCAACAAGCTTCAGTCCTCCTAATCTGACGGCGGCAGCAGCAGTGAGCTGAGCCTCAGGTGCTGGCGTGGGCTTCTTTCAGGTAACCTGTCAGCAGAGAGTGGTCTGCTCAGAGCAGAGAGAGACGCTAATCTCAGCCCGCAGAGGGAGAGACGAGAGAGAAGCCGAAATGTCACCGAAAGTGCTGGCAGACATGAGAAAAGAGCGACAGCATGAGAAGAACAAGCAAAACCAGCTTTTTTAATTACCGCAGGAGAGCTTTGAAATATATTTGTTCAAAAAGCGCGAATGTCTTTTAGAGTCTGGCCTTTGCTGAAGGATTGAGTCAGGATGGCATTTGTGAAGACACAGAGGCATCAGACAGGCTAAATTTGATGAAGGGAGTCGTTTTGATGGTCATTTTAGGCAGAGCTGACTCTTCAGGTTGTGTGTATGCACATATATATATATATGTGTGTGTGTGTGTGTGTGTGTGTGTGTGTGTAACCACACCTCCATTCCATTATGATAATGTGTATATCATTGCCTTCTGTTTGTTTCCCTCTCTGCGCCATTAGCCCCATATGGACCTCTTTTGGCAGATGCACTGGTGCCTCTCTGTGTGTGTGCTTCTATGTGTGTTAACCCCAAATGGCCTCTCACAGTGAGCATGTGCACTTGTGTGTGTGTGTGTGTGTGTGTGTGAAGTAGCAGCTTTTCAGAGGGGCCCTCCGCCAGTGGACCCTCGACTCTGTACATAAAACATCTTGAGTATAGCCATATCCAAAATTTGGGTGCCCTATAACATTATATCTATAGTCAACGTTTTTAAGTGAAAATAAGATTATACTTAAGTTTATACTTAAATATGGCTTTTTTCTATTTCAATTTAACATATCGCTGCTGTTGGATCAAAACCTTGTGAATAGTAACTTTACAGGAGAAGGAACAAACCTACTTTACTTCTAATGTAAGTCAATGGAACCAGACATTATTTCACGTCATTTTGGGCCATTTCTTTTGGTCCGTTCATCGTGAAATTTACACACAATGTAAAGGCCAACAGGTGCTTCCAAAATATTTAAAATCTGAAAAATGAATTTTTTTTACACAGAAAAGCATTTTATATTTTATTATATTTAGTTTTTTCCCCCTCTATGTTAAATTCAGCAAATAATTGTGCATTAAAATTTGCAGTAGGGTGTTCTCTGTGGAGGTTCATCCATCCATCCATTTTCTAAGGCGCGGGGGGGTGCTGGAGCCTATCCCAGCAGTCATCGGGCGGAAGGCAGGATACACCCTGGACAGGTCGCCAGTCCATCGCAGTCCATCCTCTGTGGAGGTTGTGTTCACTTATTTTCACTTAGGAAAAAGAAGAAAGTCTTTTTTGACCAGAGATGCCCAAACATTTGCTTACGACTACATTTCTCTTAACTGAAATACAGTGGGATGAATTTATAGCTGTAAATTTACATTGACAAACTGAAAATTGAAAGTGCTGAAACTTAAGCTTACAGTCTAAAAGTCAGTCCTACTTTTACGTATCATTTGGAACGTGCAGCCACTGTTGCTCTTACTGGACGGTGGTAATGGGAATTGAAAATGCATTCACTTTGTTTTTAAGGGGTTGGTATACCGGTCGATAAGCTGTATAGCAGTAAGCTACAAATAAGCAGTTAACTCAAAGCACAAACGGCACAGAACACACAAATGTTACCCCGTTTAGCTGAATGGCAGAGTCAGAGATGTTTGAGTGACTTTTCAAGTGAAAATAAAAATGCAGCAGCAGTTTGAATCATTTTATTTTCAAGACACCTCGGTCTCTTGGCCTGGTTCTCGGCTGGTACTGACAGCGTAAATGACCAAATGTCGCAGTGACTGGTGCTTACAACATGACTGACTGGGACGCACGAGACAAATTACTTGAGAAACGACGACATAAGTAAGTAAGTAAGTGATACTGTTTTGATCCCACAACCGGGGAAATTCCATCTCCGCATTTAACCCATCCATGCAAGTGAAACACCACACACACACTAGGGGGCAGTGAGGACACTTGCCCGGAGCGGTGGGCAGCCCTATCCACAGCGCCCGGGGAGCAGTTGAGGGTTAGGCGTCTTGCTCAAGGACACCTCAGTCATGGACTGTCGGCGCTGGGGATTGAACCGGCAACCTTCCGGTCACAGGGCCAGATCCCTAACCTCCAGCCCACGACTGCCCCAAAACAACGTTTAGCGTAGTGCTTAAAATAAATATCTATGCCAAATGAAAAACAGCTCTATGACATATACTGAAACAGTCAGATCTTATAATTACATAATGTCTCTAAAGAGATTTTATGCAGTATTTTATGCATTTCTTAAATGATTTATGCAGTGACCCCTGAGCCCAAAACAGAAATAGTTACAGAACAGAAAAACACTATTATACTTCATGGTTTCTCACACGCATATGTAGCTGAATTCCAGAGCACTTCCTTCATGTGTGGCCACATAGATCCTGATATTTATTTATTTATTTATTCATTTATTTACCAAAAATAGTACAGTATTTATTTTAGATTTTACCCTTGTGTCGATTTTAATATGCAGTGGAATCATTACTGCAAATGACATGTTGTGTTGGTTTTCTAAGTGTAAATAAGTGAACACCTTTGCACATTTTAATACACAGTTACTGCTTATTTGCTCAATTTACCATAATGGGAAAAGAATAACACATGAACTGTGGCCTGTGCAAAAGTTTTATACTCTCTTATTTTCTCAGCAAATAAACCGAAATTGTGGACTAATCAGCAGAAAATGCAGTATTTATGTTTTTGTAGATGTTGTGTGTGTTGAATTTAACATATTGCAAAGAATAAAATCAAACTGTGGCCTGTGAAGAAGTTATTGCATATTTTATACAGTATAATTTTTTTCACAGTAAATTAAAACAGAACTTGTGCACTAATTAGCTGAATTTAACCTATTGGGAAAAAAATAAAACCTAAAATGTGGTCTGTGCAAAAGTTATGGCACATCTTGTGTTTTGTTTTTATTTTTTCCCCCCAGTGTTTTAAACTTTAAAAACAATAGAAATTACTAAGAAATGCACTGAAGTTTGTAGAAAAGTGCCGTTTAAAGTCTGTTCTCTGTATAGAATCTTCTTATTTTCACTTAAAAGTCGTCGAAACGTGCAGTGTGACTGGGGGTGGTTAAACGACTGTACGTCTCGGTGCAGTCTGAGAGCCGCACTAATCAGAGTTGAAATATTATTTTTGCTGTTTACACTGTCACAAAAACAAATCCATCACGGATGCAGAAACAAATCCGATCAGACTTTTATCTGCACTGCGAACATCCCCAAAGAAGGAGGGAGGGGAGAGTGATGGAGACCCCCGGTAGGAGTAGTATAGGGGCGGAGGTGGGCGTACTTCTCGCCTCCTGTGGTCCCATCTGCTACGAAGAGAGACATTACTCAGCTCAAACCACACCCCACCACACGCTCACACCCAGACATTAATTCTGCTGATGATGCTTCATTTACACATCACGTAGCTCACACACCTGGCTCTCGAGTGTCTCACACGCAGGCGTGATGGATGCGCGAGCTCATTTGCATGGGTTCAGTTATCACTCAGCCCACAGAGATGGAGCGCGAATGGAAAAGAGCTTTCCTTTGAAATGGCACACATTAGGACATGCGTAATCCCGCACTGGGGGGATTTGCATGTGGAAGTGCAGTGTGCGCGCTTTTGTGCCGCACCAGTGGATCGAGAGATGGGATTCGCACATCAGGCCTTTCCAGGGGAGGGGGGTCACCCTTGGTGTGTGCATTCGCGTATGTTGGAGTAATCCATTCTAGTCACCGATGGACCACCAGTGGAGTAATTCCTAGAGAACTCATTTGAAAAGTTCTCTCGAAGTTGCTACAACCAGTGGCCCCATAGGGCCTGAACAGTAGGCATATGTTTACGTTTTCACAATTGACAGCTGGTCTGTAAAGGTAGGAGAACGCAGCGTTAGGAGTCTAGCCCGGGGAGTCTAGCCTCTTCAGCGTGATGTGGTGTGTCCTAGCTGTCTGCTACGTGGAGGCTGACACACCGTAATGTGATCAGTTTCTCTTTTGCCGACTGGTTGTGAATTCTCAATTGGCAATTTTTTAGCTCAATTAATGCACAAACGTCTAAAGTATCAAACATTATAAATATCGTCACGCTGCTTTGTTGATTTGTTTAAATTAGCTATCATTTTTTGGTAACTTTTTACTTGGTGTCCACTTAACACGTTCATAACATCTTCCAGAACACTTCATGTAAATGAATGTTTAAATATGTGTTTTAAATGACATTAATATGGACTACTATGTAATTTTACTGAGATGCATTTTTTCAAAATAAAAGTTATTTTTAATTTAACTTAATTTATTTTTAAAATGCACTATTTTCAGTGAAACGCCTCATTTCTGGACAGCCAAAACAAAACTGACCTCTCTTTTTCCTTTTGGTTATTAAGTGCTTTGACACATTTCACCTATACTTTTGACTTATTTTAAATTATTTGTTTATTCTTAAGTCTTTGTCGCTTTTCACGTCACTTTACTAAATGGACAGTGAATTACTCCTAAATATACTATGAACAATCGTTTGACTGAATCTTAGTGAGGTGGTGGGACTGCATGAGGGAATTTTACAGGCCGTAAATCTCATCCATTCCTTGTAGATGCTGGATAACTACATGAATGTAAGTCGCCTACTTTGCCTTGCAGTTTAAAGATCTGACCTGCATTTCAGTCTGGTTAGCTGTATTCACTTTTGAGGTGAAGACAAAACAGAATTTATTCATCCTTGTGATAACGGTGCAACGTTTAGCCTCAGAGTGTCAGTTAAATTGGATAACCGATTCACAGTTCTGCTTGGGCCCTCTCCAGTACCATACGTCAGGAAGAGCATCACTAAAAATAAAATAAAACCTCTACAGTGTTGATCCTTGGGATAGCAGTGCTACCATTTAAGCCCACGAGAGTTAACATTTTCCTCAAAAAGGTATAGACTGTTGAATAAAAAGGAGAAAGAGTAGCAAAGTGCAAATTACAAATACTTAAGAAGAAGCAAATAATTAAAAAGAAGTTGGGCGAAATATGTTTGTGTCAAAGCACCTAATGACCAAAGCAATAAAACAAGGTCATTAATATTTCAGCTGTCCAGAAATAGATGGTGGCACTTTTTCATGTTGCAAGTAATGAAGTTGAGTAGGTGGCGATTGTAAAATCTATAAAGAGAGAAGAAACCATAAAAACCCTTTCAGGGTAGAAACACTGTCACTCAGATGTTTATATTAACAGTCTTCAGTACATTTCTTTAGGGAAAAATAAGTTCGCAGTTGCCCCATATTACCTAGATATCCCAGATCAAAACGCCATACGTTGCTCCAGGCAGTGGCTTTAGAATGAAACAGATCCAACGAACAATACAACCAAACTTCCAGTGCGATAGAACAGCATCAGGCCAGTAAAGTGGAATCATTTAACCTAATAAATGAAAATCAGAAACCTTCAGACATTTATTTTCCTTCTCTTTATAATAAGCCCTTCACCAAAAATGTTTTCGATTGTAGTCGTCTTTTGTTGAGCTGTGCCAAGAGCCCCATTTTAGCAGTTTAGCTTTGTGTTTCGCTTAACAACACGGCAAAAAATGGTATCTTGTCAAGTAAAATTGTTAAATCTAGTCAATATGTCCAGAATTTCTCCTGTTGAGATTGATATAAGCTTGTTTTGATGACTATTTAACTTCTTTTTCAATTATTTAAACATTTTAACCTGTTTTATGTCATTTTATTAAATAAAATGATCTGTTGGCAGATAATTTTGCTTGTTGTAAGAAATGAGCTTGAAACGAGCTAAATGATATGGCAGCATAGCGAGAAAATTTTACTTAATAAAACTACTTAAAACAGGTAAAATATGTCTAATGATAAGCTACATAATCTAATAATAAATGCACAACCATCCCAAAATCAGAAATATCATGTAGTAACTAGAACTCAGATACTGTCACTTGAGAAGAGTGAATGGGATCGGATGTCTTGTTATTACATTACTGTGAGGGCGATTTGAGCAGGACTGCTGTTACTGAAAGAGCTCAGAGTTTGCGAATTATAGCAGGTAACAGGCTCTGGAATGATCACTCAGTACACTTTTACTGGATTAAAAGCAGATCTCACTACAACACCTCTCTAGGCTAAATGAGGCTCCAATGTGGCTCAAGGTTTAAGTTTAAAAAAATAATAATAATAATTGTACACAATGCAGTGTATGTATGTATGTATGTACAGTACTGTGAGAAAGTCTGAGGCACCCAAGACACATTTTCAAAATCTATTTATTTGTGTAGTTTGTGTTTATTTGCTGAGAAATGTGTTAAATTTAGTTTATTCAAATATTTAGAATATTATTGTTTTTATATGTATATAAATGTGTTTATATATATATATGTATGTAGTAAATAGTGATTTTCTGGATGTCGGTGTGTTTGTTTACCCGTCTCCAAGCTTCTCCTCGAGGAAGCCCAGTATTATATGTAGTTAAAAAGCAGCTCCTGGTTTGACCAATCAGTGCTCAGTAAATTGAGCTCATGATGTAATTGATGATATTAACGAGTCTCTGTGGCGGCTGTGAAGGTGTCAAGGAAAAATACAGACCCGAGAAATTCTTGTTCCTTTTTATTGTTTTTCTGTTTATCTGAATTATGAATACGACTTTATTCTAATGTATATTGTGATCAACTCACTGCTGAGCTAAACTGTTTAAACATTTGCTTAGACGCCTGAAACTTACAGTGCATGTAAGACTGTGGTGGCGATGTTGCAGGTGTGCTGCAGCTGAGCAGCGGGGTCATGTTGGACAGGCCATGTATCTGTGTGCTGTGTTGCAGCGTCTCAGAGGCATGCGGCCGCTCTGACAGTGATGAATGAACTGTCACAATGCCATCCTCTCACACGTCACACTCATTTACCCCGGAGAGCGTGTGGTGTGCGTGTCCTGCCTCCGTGGCATGAGCGCGAGTCAGTATGTGTGTGCGTAAACGCCGCAGTGGAACAGTCAAGGTTAAATACTCTGAACTTTGGAAGCTGTGGGGTCACAGCTGGATTAAAGGGGAGAGACCCTGAGCCATTACAGACGAGAACCACACCCACACATACGCCCTCGGACACCTAGCTCTATTTTTCATCCTGTCTTTCTGTCTTTACTGGAACCATGTGCCACCCTTCACTGTGAGACCTGAAATCCCAGCCTTAAATAAATAATAATAATAATAAAAGAAATTCAATTTAAAGTTCTTTTTACAGTCCTTTGCCCAACTGTGGTCTGTCAGCCCAGGCCAGGTTTCTTCTGTGGTTTTGTTTTTGGAGCTTTGAGGCATCGTGCCAACTGCGTCTCTAAATATTCACAGATTTTTGTGATAATACATGACAAACCTCGATAAAATTGGAAGAAAGTGAACTGCATGGCCAAAGCAGAAACTCATTCAGAACAGATTTCAGATCCAGCTGGTGGGTGAATGTTCACACAGGTAAAAGCTTCCCGAATCAGGTCTTTTTCTTCATATGTGACACAGATGTGTGTCTGTGTGTCTGTGTGAACAGATAAACACACTGAGTCTGACATTTTCAATTCCGATTTGAAACGCTTGCGTATGTGGTACTGAAATCTGACTTATATCCGATCTGCGGCGATGCAACTCCAGAACAGATCGGAAGTCATGCAACTTTTACTGCAATCCAGCCCCACATTCGTCATAATTTCACGCTGCTGAGACCTCAAACATTTGGGGTGATGTTTCTATAGTCCTGGCTCCTCTCAAGGATTCCTCCTCTTGCTCTTAGGGTCACCACTGGTGACGCTCATGGGGACTTGGTGGTTGGATAGTGTAGTGGGTAACACCTCTGCCTTCTACGCTGTAGACTGGGGTTCAGTCCCCCACCTGGGTAAGCACCCTACACTATACCCATAAGAGTCCTTGGGCAAGACTCCTAACACCACCTTCGCCTACTTGTGTAAAATGATCAAATTGTAGGTCGCTCTGGATAAGAGCGTCAGCCAAAATGCTGTAAATCTACAGGACTTGGACACAGATTTTTCTGTTAAGCTGCTTCGTGACTACGCCTGTTGTAAAAATCACTGTAGAACTAAAACTGACGTGATATGACTTACCTTCTTGGGTGAAAGCTGTGAGACGTCTGGGATTCATTTGAACTTTGAGCAGAACTAAATCAACCGCCTCTCAGTCAATCACAATAGCAATAGAAGTAAATTCATCAACATTATTAGTGTAAGAGATGGAAAGGAATGCGCAATGCCTGACATGCTGTCCTGATTATCTGGAGAGTAGAGCTGTTTTTATTTCAGACAGCTGAAATTGGTTTGGATGAGACTCCAAGGAAAAAGAAACTCAGTGTCAAAATGATTAATGGACTCTAAGGTAAGCTGGGTTATCTGAGTTAATGTATTTACTTAACTCCTATTTTAACCAGTGGTGGACAGTAACTAAGTAAATTTAATTAGTTTCTGTACTTTAGTATTTTCAGTGTATCTGTACTGAAGTTTCTCCGTTCTGGGCGTCTTTTTTCTTTCACTCCACTACATTTCAGAGTCTAATATCCGACTTTTTCCTCCACTACATTTTGAGAAATCTGTCATTCCTTTTGGTTTCTGTGTGTATAAAAACATAACATGTCAAAACGAAAGAAGCGCAAAGCAAGAACATAAATGATGGAACTAACCCAACCTGTAAATAGAGCACAATATAGAAATATGTCCACATATGCAGTCGAGACTGACGCGGCTTTTTTCTGAATTTCTACAAACACCATTTCATTTTATAGTAAATGAGTTTGGGCTGGTTTATGTTTATGAACAGACGCCTACAGATCAACATAGTAAAGGAGCTCATCTGTGATCCTGAGTTTAAAGCCAGTTTTTATTCAACTTAAACTTGGAACTAAGTTGTAAATAAATCTGAAACTGAAACTTTGCTTGTGTGTAAAAAGTGATTTCAGAGCCACTCGGTTCTCCCTGATGGAAACTGTTTACCTTCAGTGTTTTGTGCTTCTGATCATTTTAATAGACGTCAGCGTCACTAATTAATGACGTTCTATTAAAAGACTGGTTTACCAAGAGAGACGCTGGAGGACTTTCACCTGAAATGAGTTCATGAAGCCAGTCTGGTTATAAAAATGATAACAGGACCAGATCAGAGCCAGAATTACTCTTTTAGTACTTTTACTTTATACTTAAGTACATTTGAAGGTGAATACTTTAGTACTTTTACTCAAGTGGAGGTCTAAAGGGAGGAACTTCTACTTTTACTGGAGTGATATTTTACCTTGGGGGTCTCGACTTTAACTCAAGTACATGATTTGTGCACTTCGTCCATCTCTGATTTTAACATGATGTTTGATAGTAAGTGATGCTGTAGAACAATGTTAGGGTTAGTTTTCTTCGCTCCAGAGTTAAGTAGAGGAAGTACTGGACTTCCTAAGAAAAGATCAGATCACTGCTGTTTTAAAAGAACTGCCCTGGCTACCTGTATCTTTCAGGATAGATTTTAAAGCTCTGCTACTAGTTTTTAAGGCTCTAAATGACCTCAAAGCACCATTTACATCACAGAGTTTTTATCTGTTTATATTCCAGCACGTAATCTTAGATCTGCAGATACTGACCTACGAACACCCTCTGTAAAATACAGAAAACGTGGAGAGACTCTCAGTTATTCCGCTTCTAAACTGTGGAGTTCAGTTCAGCTTTTATTAGACAGTCAAGCTTAGTGTCACTTTTAAGAAACATTTAAAAACGTCTCTTTAACTCGGCATTTAATTAAAACTCGACATCTCGTGGTGTTTATCTTCTAATTTGAACAAATTTGAATTAGAATTTTCTTCTGATTCTGAATAAATACCAACAATTTCTTGTATAACTGTGTTTTATCGCCTGTCTGTAAAGCAGTTTGAGCTGCCACTGGCATGAAAAGGGCTATATATATATAAATTATTATTATTATTATTAGTATTATTATTAGCTCATTTGAAGAGGTAGCTTCTATCTCTAAAACCTCCTCCTTATAAGGAGTTAAAATCTACCTCTCTAAAAGATTTCCCTGGTCTGATTACTGTAAAAAGGTCTTCAGAAATCCTTTTTTTCCATTATATTGACCTACATTTATATTTTGTCGGTTCTCAGATATACTGTATGTCTGTGCTGAACGTCTTGTAAAGCCAGTTTATTTCGTAATGAAGATGTTCTCGTCTGTGTGCTGAAAGTTTGATGGACATGGAAACAGTAATTAAGATCGACGGGACTTGTCAGACTTTGCATATGCTTAATTAGGGATCCAGGTCTAGGTTCAACAGGACCCACTCTGGTTGTCATAAAGGCCCCAGAGATTTGACTCAACTTATTTTTTTACTTCTTTCACTCTTTGTTTTTGCCTCTCCTTTAAAGTCTTTGCTCAAGAGAAGCAAATTTATATGGGTTCCTACGAGACGTGTTACATTGCGCTGGCTATTCTGCTTTCTAGGCCTGTTTGGACATATTGAGGGCGTAATAAGAGCACTGTACCGCTGCTCAGTGTGAGTTCCTTTGAACGAGATTTGATAAAAATAGACTCTCTACCCTGTATGAGCATTTGTGTTCTCCACTTTGCTGAATGTTGTGCTGCTTTCATTAGCTCTCACAGGTAGAGAGCTATTACCTGCCCAGCGTTCACCCAGTCTGTTCATTTCACCTGCTCTAAAGAGACTGCAATTAGTAGGGAATGAACGCTGGCTAGCATGGGTTTTGCTGTCTAATGCGCTGTGCCACCAAAGGTGGGGAGTCATACGGATTAAAATACTTCGTAGAATACTGATGTTGGATTTTATGTGGCCTTTTTTTTGGATTAATGAATATATTTATATGGGCGAAGGGGAGCTGATCCTAGACTTGTGCTGAAATGAGCCGAGTGCACAGCTGTGCGGCTGTGCGTAATCAATGCTTCAGATGCTAATGACTTTCTGAAGTTGCTTGAAGTGTCGTTTGGGCGCGAGAGGTAGGTCGTTTGGAAGTGTCAGAGGAAGGAGGAGGGTTGACGGGCAGGGAGGAGTGGCACTTCTGTCTCTCATCGTTTGTCCCAGCATGGCATTTTAAGATGGAAAGATGTCTCTAGCTGCAGGACAAATGGACCGTTTTCCTCCCTCCTCCGCCTGTGCGTTGCTCTATCGCATCCTCTACTTTCACTCTTTCCTTCTCTTTCTCCCTCTCTCTCTCTCTGCCCTTCTAGCCTCTTTCTGCAGCTTGATTACTTTTTAATGATTTCCTCAGCTAAGACGAATGGCTGTGTTAAATGAGCAGAATTAGACAAGTGCTACAGAGTGCTGAAGCATTTGTTACTGGAATAATTGGGTTTAGGTCTTGAGAGAGAGAGAGAGAGAGAGAGAGAGAGAGAGAGAGAGAGAGATCCATCAGACTGACCATGTGGTATTGTTGATCCTTTTGATTGTGTTACACTTCAGGCCAACTTTTGATTTAAACAATAGTCTGGATGTCAAGTCGGGGCAGAAGCCAAGATTTGCTATTATATACACGTACACGCAAACGCTGACACATTCTGGAGATGATGGAGTTGTTCCAGCAAGGCCACAGCGTAGTCCCCTGCTGAAACCGGCTGGCACGGAACCCAGCGTTCAATCCCATCTCCTGCCGCCACCCCCGCCACCCCCCCAGCCCCCTTTCCCTCAGCCGCAGTCACAGCTCCAGCCTCTCTACGGATCATTACCCTCACCCTCCCTCCTCAGGGCCGCCAGCAGCGTGCATTGAAATGTAGAACAGATTGCAGATCAAGCGTTTCGCCGCTTAAAGGCACTGCTTCCCCCTGCTGGGCAGGGTGTGTCATAGCAGCTCAGCATGGGGGCCTCCCAACACCAGGGCCAATTAAACAGAGTTACGCCAGCGCCAAGGCTGCGAGGGGGCTACACTTCTGACTTCTGTACACAATCCGGTGCCACTGCCAATGCCACTGCCGCCACCTATACGGCTGCCAACGCTTCTCCGATCCTGCGGCCACTGCCGAGCGAAGGAACCCCAGCCAAAGGCTACAGGCAGCGCTAACAACACCGTGTGACTGCTGTCTCTCTGCATGCAGCGCTTCTGTTTTGGCCGCGTTCCGTTAACCTGTGTCGAGTAACCACTCGCTGTTCTGGCAGAGAGGGTGTGGCAGGAGAAGGAGAAGTAGATCAGTACCGCAGGAAGGGATGGACTGTGTGGAGTTTACCTGGCGACTTTTGATGCTGTGTTTTCTCCATTAGTTCCAGTTCTGTGCCTAATCTGTAATGGCTTCTAGTCTCATACCGTGGCATTTCTCTCTCTTCCACCATCGCGCACACACAGCATCAGTGACAGCTGCTCCTGGAGCAGCACCAGGCTTTGACAGGTGAAAGTGAGGCCTGATTGCATGTCATTTATGGAGTGCCTGACGTTTTTGCGTGTGGCTTCTGAGGCGGCTGACTATGGCAAATGACTGAGCTGTCATTTGCAAGTGCTTCATTTCAGCCTTTGAAAACAATACGGCCACCAGCAGTCACATCAGAGACTGTAACACAGTAATCGATTCCTCAGCAGGTCAGGGAAAAGTGTACGTTCGGAGACTTTGATGTATGGAATTCAGAAAGTTCTTTCAAGCTCATCAGATTTAATAGCCACTCTTAGCTGAAACCACGTCAGACAAGGCTGACGTCTTTTGAACAGGGCTGGTTTCTGGTTTTCTGTATTTTTGGGGGTCAGAATCAGTTTTCATTTACAAAACTGATGCTTGCCGGTGTCAGTACATGTACAGGTGATGGGTGTATGTCTTGCTCATATAATATAAATATGATATAATGTAATCCATTAGCATAAGGAAAAAGACAAAGGAAAATACACCCGTAAAAAAAAAAAAAAACAGCTTTTGACCCCTAACAACCACCTGGAAGACCTGGTAGACACCAAAACTGTCCCCAGCAGATAAACAGCACTAAAAGCTCAGTCATAGAATGTGTTTGGGATTTCTTGGATCAGGAGAAGCAGAAATGCAACCAAAGGTGGAAAAATATCCCTTTCTGAAAGTGTGTCTCCTAAAAAGAATGGAAGCTGTAATGTTGAAGAGTGGATACACTAAATACTGACAGAATATCATATGTAGTTGTTGATGTTTCTGTGTAATGTTCTGTACAATGTTTCCTGCTGAGAAATGAATGACTTGAACTTACGGCTGTGTTGACTGGAAGTTAAGTAAATGGGGTGGTAGTAAAGAGGTGGTCTCTGACTCAGTAGGTATGAACGATTTTTATACCAGCAACATAAACATCTCTGCTACAAACCAACACTTGAACTTTGTTTCTAGCTCCTACCATTAATGTACAGTTCCCCCGAAAATGATGAGTAGCACAGTGATACAGTTTAGCCCATTGGTGGGTTCACTGTAACAGATAGAGGGTCATTTTAACACCCGCTAGAGAAGTCTGAGCAACCAAAGTTAATTCAGTATAATCCCATGTTATAGGAAACTAGTATATTTTCCAGCCATACCACATTATATATGATCGTCTGTAAGACAGACAGACAGATCAACTGATGGATACACACCCACCAAATTATATATAAACACTGACATAAACACAATGAGAGCTGCCCACCCTACGCTGATGTTCTCATAGACTCCTAGTTATTCCTAATACCAATATTACTGCTATTAATATTAGTAATATAATCACTTGTAGGTAGTTTGACCAGAGGAGGATGGCTCCCCCCTGGTGAGCCTGGTTCCTCCCAAGGTTTCTTCCTCAGTTCTGAGGGAGTTTTTCCTTGCCACTGTTGCCCCTGGCTTGCCCACCAGGGGGTTTCTGTACATTCTTACAGTCCTGTTGAAACTTTTTGAATTTGATTTGATTTGATTTGAATGAGTCGGTGTCAAACAATGACAGATTAATTTTTTGTCCAGTGAAGGACAGCAAATAAAAAATATCACACATCAGTAAAATATGGAACATTGTTTCTGAATAACTGCAGTTCTACCCACTCTCAGTTTCATTGATATGCTTATTTAAATCTGAAATACTAACATCTGAAAGATCCTAATAAATCTCAGAAGAAAATGTTTTAGGATGTTTCTCTTTCTTTTTAAAATCTGTGTGAACATGTGGAACAGAAACACAATTTATTTGTCTTTGTTTGCTAAAGGTGGTTTAGTTAACACAGTGTGACAACTAACCCCGCAGTGCGGAGGCTGTACTTAAGCCCAGCTGCACTTGCTGTGAGCTCGTCAGCTGCTCCAAAACGGGGCTACGATTTAGCCAACAAGATGGTGATTAAAGTAATGTAAGGTTGGATTTTGTGATTTACACAAACCGCTCGGTAACCGAAAACAAAACGTGCTGAAAAAAAATGACTTGCATGCCCTGTAAACGCTCTTTGGCACAGATCTCTTTAAAATGCTGACACATCTCTCTGAATTTTGGTGGGAGACTGTGGCTAGGAAATGTGGTAGTGTGGCCAGAAGCTCACGGCGCTTGACCTTCCATGACAACATAAAAAGTTTGTGTTAATACATTTGAATACATTTACTAGAGCATCCATTATCTCCAGCGCTGTAGCTAATGTTGTTTATGTCTGTGTTTTGTGTTGCCAGAGCACTATAATAGTGGAGAAGTCCATCCAGGATCTGATGAGCCTGATGAAGGATCTCAGTGCATACTCCAACCAGTTCCTAGAGATGATCTGTGACAAGCTCAAAGAATACAAAGAGATTTGTAACACCGCCTACAGGTAACACATTCTGTCAGTGTACATTATTACATTGGGACAGAGGTGAAAACTGTGATGTGCATGAACTTCTGTGAACTTGTTTCTGCCCTAAAATTCAATTTCCCGTGACATCTAATTAAACCAACTGTCTGTCTTTTGGTCTTTTTGCATATTTTATGCTGACCTTTAGGCAGAGAGGCTTGGTTAAGTGCAGTAAGGTGTACAGATTACTGCACTGTAATGACTCCTGAGCTTAAATGCCAAAGGGAAACTATCCTGGTGATCAGAGCCTGTTGTTTTCAGTTGATTCTTACCTGTTTTGAAGTTATTTTTCCAAATGGCATGTCGAGCTGAAGAATTTGGGGAAAATATCTGATAGCAGTTTTTCTGACCAATGATACAAATGCACTTTAAATGCAATTACTTACTTTAAGCTTCACCAAAATCTGCACATCCTTTTTTTTCAGTCAATCCAACCTGACATTCGTCATAATTTTGCTCTGCTGATCTCATGAACATTTGGGGAGATGTTTCTGTGCAAAAAATTAGAAGATCCAAATCTTCCATGTTTACAAAGAAATTACCAAACGCCGTTGTAGGAGAATGAGGCTGCAGCGTCAAAGAAAGTCTGAAAGCTTGAACACGTTCTGGGTGATAAGCCCAGCTGTCAGTCAGTGAAGCTTCATGATGGCTCCTGTGATGCTCGTGAAGATGAAGCTGATCTACCAGGATCGACTGCCGTTCGTTGGCAGTCGTGATTGTTTACCTCTGGATGAGCCATGTGAAGCAACATAAAGCATTGTTTTTTGCGCATGTGGGTCCGTTTAGGAGCTGATCTTTTCAGACTGATGACACATATAGATCACATTTAAAAGATGTTGTGAAAGGCCAAACAAAAAAAATCGGATGGATTTGGTGAGAAAATCAGGTTTGGGCCACTTATTATACTGTATACAGTGCCTCCAAGTCGTGTTCAACCCCCTGCAGATTTTGCAAATTCAACAAGTTGCAAATAAGTTAGAGCCTAGAAATTTTGAACAAGAGTAGCATTTATTAACAGATGACTAAATATTACAAACAAAAATATAAGTTGCTCAATTACAATATAATACATTTTAAACATAAAAATTAGGATCGGTTATTATTCAACCCCTAGGTTTCATATGTTTTGGAATAACCCTTGTTTGCAGTTACAGCTATTAATAGTTTTTTATATGACCTGATCAGGCCGGCACAGGTCTCTGGAGTGATCTTGGCCCACTCCTCCATGCAGGTCTTCCCCAAGTTGTCTAGGTTCTTTGGTCATCTCTTGTGGACTTTGATCTTGAGCTCCTTCCACAAGTTTCCAAATGGGTTAAGGTCAGGAGACAGACTAGGCCACTGCAACACTGCCACTTAATCTTTTCCCTCTTAAACCAGGCCTTGGGTTTCTTACCCGTGTGCTTGTGGTTGTCCTGTTGGAAGATGAAATGACGACCCACCTTAAGATCCTTGATGGAGGAGCGGAGGTTTTTGGCCAAAATCTCCAGGTAGACTGTGCTATCCGTCTTCCCATGGATGAGGACCAGATGGCCAGGCCCCTTGGCTGAGAAGCAGCCCCACAGCATGATGCTGCCACCACTACTGACTGTAGGGATGGTATTCTTGGGGTCATATACTGTGCCATTCTCTTGCTAAATGCCCCAGGTGTGGTTGGCACCAAAGACCTCGATCTTGGTCTCATCAGACCAGAGAACCATGAACCAGTCTGCCTCAGAGTCCTTCAAGTGGTCATGAGCAAACTTTAGACGGGCCTTGGCACGATGCTTTGAAAGTAAAGGTAGCTTACGGGCTTGTCTGGAACGGAGACCGTTGTGGTGGAGTATGTTACTTATGATATTTTTTGAAACCAGTGTCCCCACTGCCATGAGATCTTCCCGGAGCTCCCTCCTTGTTGTCCTTGGGTCAGCCTTGACCATTCGGACAAGCCTGGCCTCAGCACAGGAGGAAACTTTGAAAGACTGTCTAGGCCGTGGAAGGTTAACAGTAGTTCCGTAAGCCTTCTGCTTCTGGACGATGCTCTCAGTGATGGAGACAGGTCGGCCCAACTCCTTGGAAAGGGCTTTGTACCCCTTGCCAGGCTTGTGACCCTCCACAATTTTGTCTCTGATGGCCTTGGAATGCTCCTTAGTCTTTCCCATGTTGACCATGTATGAGTGCTGTTCACTTGATTGGGGAAGAGCTTTTATAGTCAGAAAAGGTGGGAAAAAACAGATAATTAGTCCTATCATGTGAAGCTCATTGTTCTTAATACCTCAATTACTTCTTAATACTTCAGGGAACCAAACAGAATTCTGGTGGTTTGAGGGGTTGAATAATGATTGACCCTCTGGTAAACTTTGCAAAATTAATAAATAAATAAACAGAGGAATAACATTCTTTTTTTGCTGCAGTGCATTTCACATGTCCAGGCCCATCTGCTGTCCAAATTTCATAATGCTAAATTATCTCCAAATACTACTTGGATGCACTGTACATTTAATACAGATGATCTGCATTAATCTGTTAGGACAGCTTAAATTCAACATCAGTAGACTTTTCATGGTAACTAGGAACTTCATACAGTTGGTCTCCGATAGCTGACCAAAACTGACCTGAAGTTATTTACTTCATATCTATTTTCATACATGTTTAGTGTGAAATCTTCATTCATCTCATGTCAGTATTGTGACAAATCACAGGACCAAGTCTCAGTCATTGGGCCACGTTCTTGTAATAGTGTAGAGAATGAACCTTAGGAACAGAATCCTCCTCAGTACCTCTGAAGCAGCCGCGCTCTGAGCGTTGTGAATAAGAACTCCTGCTGACAAACATAGCAACAAACATGTGCTTCTGTGTCTAAGCATGTGTATCAATCAGTAGGGGGTCCGAATTGTGCTCAGTCATGAAGAGAAAGTGCAAAGACAGCGATTTCCTCTCACGATACCCAAGTGACAATGTGTATCACTTATACTCACTAGGAGAGTCGAAGAGATTCACAAGATGCAGTTACATCTCCTCAGAAATGTCTTATCCATTAGTGCTGGATATAGGGCTTAGTTGTAATTAGGCAAATTTAAAATGTTTCTAAATGATCATTTTGATTCAGTGGGCACATTTTTGATAGAATAAATGATGAAGCCTGTCCTTTGGGTTGAATGCTCTGCCTTGAACTGCCAGAATGATGTGTCTAGGTGCCAATGAGTTGGACCTGATTTCTGTTTTGCTTGCGGCATTGCTTCTGGTAATTTGAAAAGTGACTCATCCCTGAAGTATGGAAGTCCTTTCACAACTAAAAGGGGGGCGGGGGGACTTTGCTCAACAGTATTTTTCTAATTATGCACCTACACTATATTTCCAAAAGTATTGGCTTATCTGCCTTCAGATACATATAAAATTGAGGGATATCACATTCTTAATCCATTAAGGGTTAGGAGTGTGTTTATGGGAATTTTCGACCATTTTTCCAGGGTTCAGACACTGATGAAGGCCTGGCTCGCGGTCTCTGCTCTAACTCATCCCAATGGTCTTTCTGTTGGGTTGAAGTCAGGACTCTGTGCAGGCCAGTCAAGTTCTTCCACACCAAACTTTATGGACCTGCTTTGTGCACTGGTGCGCAGTCATGTTGGAACAGGAAGGGACCGTCCCCAAACCGTTCCCACAAAGTTGGGAGCATGAAATTGTCCGAAATCTCTTGTTGCTGAAGCTTTAAGAGTTCCTTTCACTGGAACTAAGGGGCCAAGCCCAACTCCTGAAAAACATCCCCACACCATGATCCCCCCTCCACCAAACTTTACACTTGGCACAATGCAGTCAGACAAGTACCGTCTCCTGGCAACCGCCAAACCCAGACTCGTCCATCGGATTCCCAGATGGAGAAGCGTGATTGGTCACTCCAGAGAACTCGTCTCCACTGCTCTAGAGTCCAGTGGCGGCGCTTTACACCACTGCATTCCACACTTTGCATTGCGCTTGGTGATATGAGGCTTGGATGCGGCTGCTCGGCCATGGAAACCCATTCCATGAAGCTCTCTACGCTGTTCTTGAGCTGATCTGAAGGCCACATGAAGTTTGGAGGTCTGTAGTGATTGACTCTGCAGAAAGTTGGCGACCTCTGCGCACTATGCCCCTCAGCATCCGCTGACCCTGCTCTGTCATTTTACATGGCCTGTAATACGTGGCTTATAATCCCACTGACATTTGACTGTGGAATATTTAGTAGTGAGGAAATTTCACGACTGGACTTGCTGCACAGGTGGCGTCCGATCACGGTACCACGCTGGAATTCACTGAGCTCCTGAGAGCGACCCAATGATTTGGATGGATGAGTGAAGACTTTTGGAAATATAGTGTGTGTGTATTTTAACTGCATTCAATTATTTTCATGGCTCATCGCGCTCACCACCGTTACTGAAGCACCAGTTATGAATATCACCCTATATTCTCTTGAGAACGGATTTTTTATTTATTTATTTTTTTGCCTTTCTTTGAGATTCTGCACGGTTGTTCACTTTCTGTTGAGCGCATTGTCCTCCTGATGGCTTAGACCATAAAGTCAGGATCTGGCTCTGTAACTCTGTAATCTCGCTTATAGACTTCAGAATATAGCTGCAGATGGAATGCAGTCTCATTTCCTAGGAGTGCTGCAGGGCTCTGTTTTAGGGCATCTGTTATTTGTGCTGTACTGCATATAAATGATATTGGTGACAAGGTGAAAGACCGCAAGCTTTACAGAGCTCATAAAGCATCTTATTCCCTGTTACCTGTGTGAAACATCATGTAGGTTTTGCAAAATCATTTATAACCTCATTTTGTATCTCATGTTGGCTTTAAAGGTTGCAAGAATAAGTATTTGATTTTTGCATTTGTCATGTTTTGCCATACCACATACAGTACTGTGCAAAAGTCAGAGACCACCCTTTCATTTATTTCATTTTTAGTGAAAATGGCCATTAAGTTGAAGTCACTGTGTTTTTAGCGTCAGGTAAAAATTAGAAAACCTATAAAAAATGAAAAAGAATAAAACTTTCAACAACTTAGTATCACCATTTTTTAATATTTACTGTCCACCATTTCCCTTTATATCAGGAGAGTTGTTCTTCTAGTTTGTCTAAGATTTCATCACAACTGTTTTTCGGCTCTTTGAAAGTTCATTCTAAGAAGTTGGTTGCAATCCAACTAAGTAAAAGAAACTTGATGTGAAAGTTATCAAACCCCCTAAAATGCCATCCTTTTGTTTATTAAATTTCCAGTCATTCAGTACAAGCTGTTTAATTTTCAGTGTCAGACAAAAAAGCAGAAAAGATGTATTTAACAGAAAATTACAGAAAAGCCTCAATGATGTAGTGTGTCCACTCTTTATTACAGCTTCCAACTTTTTGAGACTTTCTTTCAATTTCTCAAACGTTGCCACACCTCCAAAGTTTTAGAAGTTCATTTTTAATTTACTGCTTCTCACCGTCCAACCAAACACAGTCCGTTGTCCAGCTTCTTTGTTTGGTGTGTCCGTCTCCTTTTGTCAGTGAGGTTCTTCTTGATCAGCTACACGTCCTTTCAGACCCACAGCGCTGAGTGGTCTTCTCACAGTGGAAGGATGGACAGAAACACCTGTGGATGTTTTCAGATCTGAAGCAGCTTGATGTTCTCCTCTCTCTCAGAGATGAAAGCTTTAAGTGCTGTTTACCTGATGGGGACAGTTTTGGTGTCTACCAGGTCTTGCCCAGTTGTTTCTGTATATATTTTAATAATTTTAAAGTAATTAAATATATTTCCTGCTTTTTATCTGACACTGAAAAATGAATATCTTATACTTAATGGTGGTTCTGACTGGAAATTCAGTAGACAAAAAGGTGGTTTTTGGCTTTTGCACATTACTACGTATTTTCATATTTAAAATTCATCCAGAATATCTAGCCTTGTGCATAGTGGCAAATATTTTTATGCAAACTACCCTCCATAAAAGCATCTCGACCCCTTTAGTTTGTGGCTGGCTCGTATGTCATCCTTTGTCATAATGTCACTGAGAAAACCATGACACGGCAGTGTGATAATGGCGGTCATGAGCCATCATTAACTGTCATTGCCTCTTCTGATTTTCTGTCTTCGGCTTTGTTATTGACACTTTGTATTGAAGCTGTCTAAAGTAATAACCCATTATCAGCGACTGCATTCATTTTAAAGCCGTCATCTTTGCTTGCTGAGCATGGGGACATTCGTATGGCGTTTTTCTGTCTCTGAAAGGGAACAGCAGAGCAGCGCGGGCTCTAAAGTTGAGGTGTGTAACATAGAGCGATGATTTGATGTGGAGCCAGGGGAAGGCCCTCAGATGCAGCTTCAATCAGCCCACCAGCTTCACGAATCACAGCTTAGAGATCAGGCTAAGAGCACAACGTCCATGATCTCAGCACACCAGGGAAATATGGCTGCTTGAAAAGTTTATAAGTATGAGAGAAAGAGATACAGACACAGGCAAAAGGTGTGTGTTCAGGGAATCTGCACATCCTTAAAAAGTCTTAAATAGGGACGCCACAATTCAGAGAAGGACTCGGATCAGAATCCACTCAGGAATCGTGTAGTGGCCCATATATTGACTCTTAATCTCTTAAAAAGGCACAGATATTCAAAATAACTGTACATATTTAAGCCTTAACTAAGAAACAGAAGCTTGAGTCTCTCTCTGCCTTCTCTCGTCCACAGCAAGCCTACTGTCAGTGAGTAAATGTGCTGTCTCGGTCAGGTTTTGAGCAGGCGTGAGGCTGTTGACAGTGGACAGCACATCACTGCATAGGCTGTGCCCACTCTAAGGCCCGTGGCACAATCCTATTCAGCCTGCAGAAGCATTTACATTTTCTATTAATATTAGCCTTTTCACCATGAACTGCACTACAGTTCCCAGCATGCACTGCAACATAATGTGTGCTCCCACCCCCAACAACAACAACAACAAAAAAAAAGGTGCCAGGTGTTTAGTTCAAGCAAATGGGCGGTTTTAAAAAACCTTCTGTACACTGGAGACTTCAAAGAGCTTTAACAGTATCTGCAGCTAATGTAGTCTATTGTTTTATAGAAAACAACTTGTTTTTATTTTAAATCATTTTTAATCGTTCAAGTATTCAGTGCCTATTTTGCTGTTGCAGTTCTGGCACGTTTTGGCCAGCTGGGGTCATGGCAAAGTGTTAAATAAAACTGAAATAAAAACACAGCTGGCCCGCAGATTCGTTGAGATTGGTGCTCTAAAATCGGCCAGAGAAGCTGTCTGCATGAAAGTGGGTGCTCTGTACAGCCGTCTCTCACAGAGACACACGAGGAGTTCGGTTTTGTTCGACACATGGTCCAAGCTTCAACCAATCGATAACCTTCTGAGCAGGAATCGATAGCTTTCTTATTTTGGCGTATTTGTGCACTTATTATAGGATTATTTTCCTTATTTCTAAACACTTTTTATCTGTTTTAATTTGAAGTAAAAGGATCTCACTGTACTGACAGATAATTTTGCTGGTTTCAAGCTCTTTTTTAATAAATGAAAAATGATTTAGAACAGGTAAAAATGTTTGGAAATAAGGAAACTAATCTTAAAATAAGCTCATAAGCTCATTTGGGGCAGTCGTGGGCTGGAGGTTAGGGAGCTGGCCCTGTGACCAGACAGTCGCCGGTTCGATCCCCAGGGCTGACAGTCCATGACCGAGGTGTCCTTGAGCAAGACACCTAACCCCAACTGCTCCCCGGGCGCCGTGGATAGGGCTGCCCACCGCTCCAGGCAAGTGTGCTCACTGCCCCCTAGTGTGTGTGTGTTCACTAGTGTGTATGTGGTGTTTCACTTCACGGGTGGGTTAATGCGGAGGTGGAATTTCCCCGTTTGTGGGATTAAAAAAGTATCACTTACTTATAACAATTTTCACAGGAGAAATATTAGACATGTTGAATATATTTAAGATACTTTTACTTGATAAGGTGCCGTTTTTTTGCACTGGAAACTAACCTAGCATTCATACCTGTGCTAGCTCATCCGTCTGCCTGTCTTCTGGGATTTGCTTGTTTTGCTGCTTGGTTTTCAGAGCAAAACAAAACTGGGAAAAAAAACCCAACACTGTCTGGACAGACGGAGCACGACAGAACCAAATAAGGCCCCAAGTTCACATTGAAATGAAATGAAATCTTTAAACCATCACCCGTTAAACAGTGGAAAGGGATGCAAAGTAGAGCTGATTTCGCTGGCATTGGCGTAGCAGGCTAAGGACTTATCTCAACACACCACAGAACAGCTTACATTCTGTCTTTACATTCAGCCCCTCGACTTCAGATTTCAGTCTTTATTCTCTAAACTTCAGGATAGCAGACCTTTGTTACTGACACACAGATCAGTTTGTTTAATCATAAAAAGAGGAGTTAACCATTAAAAATACTTGTTTGATGCAGGGGGTCTTTAAAGCCCCTGTCTACTGATTTTCGTGATTTTCTACTATGAGTAGTTTTTGTGGTGTTTTTACTCTGAGGAAAAGAATAAAGTTGTTCTTTTTTGTTGAGAGATTTTTGAAATTCCCTTTTTTCCCCCTGCTGTTTTCTAAATCTGGTGTAGGTGATGTCAGATTTGCCAAAGCACCCATCAGAGTTAACAGTATGTCAGCTCATCACATTCTTGTCCCAGACAAAACTCCCAGTACATAGATTGTTTAAGCTTTCCTAAGTGTGCTAACAGTGCTTCCTATGAAGGCTTATTTCACTGTTTGTATCGGTAGATGCTGCTTCCTATTGGCCACCTGTTGTGGGATCCACCTGTAAGCCATTAACTTCATTAACAAGAGTGCAGTATGTAGCAGTCCAGCTTACTGTAGGAATAAAATTATACATTAGCTACTCCTCCCTAACATCAAGGCTGACAGTGTTTCCAAGCCGTTGTACTTTACAGACGTGGCGTGTAATAAGGCACATGAGAAATCTCTCCACAGTGTCTGCAAATGTGACCAAGCCAAGGCGTAATGGGAGCTTGGCTTACTCCCGTTTTAGAAGCGTGGCCCAGCAGTCAGCTTGCTAGACAATGGTAGAGTGTTCACATATCAGACGCTGTATGTCCGTGATCTGAGATCATGAGATGAAGGCCTGGGTAATCCAGCATTAGCAAAATATAATTAGATTAAAATAAAATGACTGTTAATGATGACATTAGCATTAGACCCTTCTCCGTTCTGCATTTTTTACTTACCATCCAGCGCACGGTCGAGAACAAAGTGGACTCTTGTTCTTGAAATTAAGTGTCAAACGTGTTGAACGGGGTTGAACCATATCAATCCTGCCCGCTGCATGTGCCACCCGTACCTTTGCAGGCAGTGTGATCTGACACATCCACACAGCTCTGAGCACTTTTCTACTCTAGAGTAGTACTCATATACACTATAGTTCCAAAAGTATTCAATCACTTCCGCTGCCAAAGGTGCACAAAGCCGAGCCCCTAGGCCTGCAGACTGCTTCTACAGACATTAGTGAAAGAATGGGTCGCTCTCAGGAGCTCAGTGAGTTCCAGTGTGGTGCCGTGATCGGACGCCACCTGTGCAGCAAGTCCAGTCGTGAAATTTCCTCACTACTAAATATTCCACAGTCGACTGTCAGTGGTATTATAACAAAGTGGAAGCGATTGGGAACGACAGCAACTCCGCCACGAAGTGGTCGGCCACGTAAAATGACAGAGCGGGGTCAGCGGATGCTGAGGGGCATAGTGCACAGAGGTCACCGACTTTTCTGTGAGTCGATCACTACAGACCTCCAAACTTCATGTGGCCTTCAGATCAGCTCAAGAACAGCGTAGAGAGCTTCATGGAATGGGTTTCCATGGCCGAGCAGCTGCATCCAAGCTTTACATCACCAAGCAGTGCCACTGGACTCTAGAGCAGTGGAGACGTGTTCTCTGGAGTGACCAATCATGCTTCTCCATCTGGGAATCCGATGGATGAGTCTGGGTTTGGCCGTTGCCAGGAGAACGGTACTTGTCTGACTGCATTGTGCCGAGTGTAAAGTTTGGTGGAGGGGGGATCATGGTGTGGGGTTGTTTTTCAGGAGTTGGGCTCGACCCCTTAGTTCCAGTGAAAGGAACTCTTAAAGCTTCAGCACCAAGAGATTTTGGACAATTTCACGCTCCCAACTTTGTGGGAACAGTTTGGGGACGGCCCCTTCCTGTTCCAACATGACTGCGCACCAGTGAACAAAGCAGGTCCATAAAGACACGGATGAGCCAGTTTGGTGTGAAAGAACTTGACTGGCCTGTACAGAGTCCTGACCTCAACCCCATAGAACACCTTTGGGATGAATTAGAGTGGAGACTGTGAGCCAGACCTTCTCATCCAACATCAGTGTCTGACCTCACAAATGCGCTTCTGGAAGAACAGTCAAAAATTCCCAAAAACACTCCTAACCCTTGTGGAAAACCTTCCCAGAAGAGCTGAAGCTGTTATAGCTGCAAAGGGTGGGCCGACATCGTATTAAACCCTATGGGTTAAGAATGGGATGTCACTCGAGTTAATTTGTGTGTGAAGGCAGACGAGCGAATCCTTTTGGAAATATAGTGTGTGTTTTCAGAAGAAAACCTTTTATCTCCAAAATGGTAACTTTATAGGAGATAGAAAAAACATGCCTTACTGTTAATGTAAGTCAATGGAACCAGACTTTTTTTACAAGTAATTCTGGGCTGATTCTTTTGGTCCATTCATCATGAAATGGGTATTTTCAAATTACGTCAAAAAACGTCCAACATGGAGATACAAGGTTTTCTTCCGACAACCACTAGTAAATGCTTTTTCCACTACATATATTTACTATTAAAGCAACATTGTAAACATTGAGTCAGTTCAACTAAATTAATTTACATTGCAAAGGTTGTAATAATAATAAGTGTTGAGTTTAATTTGCCTAAACCTGTACATACCATGTATAACAGTAGCATAATGTCCAAAAACATGTCTCAAAAATAACAACTTGACACTAGATGGAAAAAATGGGCCTCATTCATAAGGATGTAAAATCCTAAGAAAAAGTCTACGTCGGATTCTTAAAGTGCAGAACTGTTCTGAGCTTTGTGCTCTTGAGTGTGTAGATCCTGTTCTCACCTGAGAACAACCCCCAGATAAGAAACCACTTCTCTTCTTAAGAACGGTTGGTGAATGAGGCCCAGTGTCCTTAACTAACTAAGATATCACTGCAAGTAATTTTGTTGTATTTCTTTTGACTCATTCATCGTGAAATGTTCACACCGTGTGTTCATACGGAAAAGTAAGAAGTGGAAAGAAAAGTATTCGGACACCCCTGATGTGAGTTTGTGATTAGTCTCGTGTGTTTGTGCTGCAGGGGTATCGTGCAGTGTGAGGAGAAGCTGACCATCAGTGCGTCCTGGGCCAAAGATGAGGACATCAGCCGCCTGCTGCAGTCGCTGCCCAACTGGGCCAACATGGCTCAGCCCAGACAGCTTCGACAGAAGAGGGAGGATGAGGAGGACTTTACTCGGTGAGAGAACACACAGAAAAGCGCACATGCAGATAAATATTACATGGCTCTACCAGACAGCTCTGACAGAGCAGGCAGAAGAGGAAGAGCACTGTACACAGACACACGTACGATTCTATCTCGTTTATTACTTATTTATGCAGGACGGTCCACTAAGACTGCAGCCCTGCCTTCACTGTGGCCATGTTTACAAACAGAAATGTGCTGTCCATTAACCACGAGCTGTAGAAAAGAGCCAAAACAACATATGGCACATTTCAAAAACAAGAAGCCAAGATGTAAGAACGCTAGAAAATGTCAGCGTACACTTAAATTAGCATAAATGTGCAGCCTACGCAGTTGACCTAGGAAGCACTGGAGCGCAGGATTTTTCACACGGGAATAAAATGGAAAAACACAAATTTATATAATGAACTTATATAATGAATGTCTCTGTATATCTATAATAGGAGGCTTTGTTTTGTGGAGCTGAAAAGGTTTGCCTTGCCTTCATCAAGAGACAAGGCAGTAGTCAAATACATTCATCTCCTCAGTTCTCTGTTAGTTTGGCGTAATTGCAGTGACTGGATTTTATTGAAATGTGAATATTTGAGTTAGTAGAATAGCTTCTGTGAGCATATAGGCAGTTCATGTGGGGAATACATTATTAGAATTCATACACTGGCATGTGAGGTAGACCAGGTGGATCTCCTGTTACATATTAACCAGCTTTTGATATAGATCTTATTTCGTTTGCTCAGCAGTCTTTCCACAAAACCATCACCCATTACTGTTCATGTGTGGAATTATAAAGAGGTGTCTTATCTCGCTGATGGTAGTGCATTTTTTAAACTCGAAACTTGTCAACTTATTAGAAACGTGCTCAAGGAAGGCTGTGCGATACGGACAAAATATCATATTGGGATTATATCGCTGCTTATTAAGTGTTATGAAATATAGTTCAAATCAAATTAAATCAAATTTATTTGTGGCGCTTTTTACAACGGATGTCGTCACAAAGCAGCTTCACAGAATTCCAGAAAAGACAGAGTTTTAACATGAATGTAAAACCCCCAGGTGGGCAAGCCAGGGGCGACAGTGGCCAGGAGAACCTCCCTCAGAGCTGAGGAAGAAACCTTGGGAGGAACCAGGCTCACCAGGGGGGACCCGTCCTCCTCTGGTCAGACTACCTACAGAGTTATTATACTACTAATATTAATAGCAGTAGTATTAGTAGTAGTAATAGCTGGGAGTCTATGAGAACATCAGTGTAGGGTGGGCAGCTAGTCCAAGGCAGGTGGTGGTAGCTGGGGCGTGGGCAGCTGGTCTGAAGTAGGTGGCAGGAGGGCTCGACAGTCAGTCGTCCTTCAGTGTCCGGTCGGACAGATGGGCGGTTGTATACTCAGGGGAAAAAAAAGTAGTTAGTTCCTGTCCTGAAATCTGATTGGCTGCCCCACATCCAACGCCATTGTAAAATTCACAATACACCTACACCTGATGACTCACAGCCACTGAATTGTATATCACTGCGCCGCGGCACTAAATCCCTAGTGCTGTTAATGGATAATCCTTGACTCTCATACTGCTGAGTAATTTGCTATTCTTTTGTGATAAACGCTTGAGATTAAAAATAATTATGATTAAAAAGAAGTCAAAGGTGTAGGATAAGTGTCAAGGCACTTAACCTAAGGGCTATAGCGAGGTCGCGAGAAAATAATATAGTTTTTCATACTAAAAATGAGGACTTTTATTTTGAAAAATGTACAAAGTAGTCCATATTAATGTCATGTAAAAATGTTTCTTTTATAAATGTTGGTTTAAACATTCATGAACATGTTATGAAGTGTTTCTGTAAGATATTATGAATGTGTTATGTAGACGTTCTTCAAGTAAAGTGTTACAGTTTTTCTTTGGACAGCAACAATATTGGATTGTATGGACTGGACAGTGAATGTTTTGAAGCTTGAACAGTGTTTGCACACTATATAAAAACGAAAAAGCTATAGGCCCTTTAATACATTAGTGTTTTATGTGGCAGACCAGCACAGTCTTCTTTATATACAGTGGCCCACACAACACCTGCAGACAGTCGTGTGAATGGCATTAGATATTCTTCCATACACATTCTTTATAAGACACATTCAGCTGACTGTATTCGTAGATCCGAGAATCTGTGTGCACAAGTTTTGTGTTTTAGTTTACTTCTGTTTTCTGAAGTTATTTTGAGTGGTCACCCTCATGACTGTTTTCAGGCTGATGCTAGACAAGGCAGTGCATATGAAAGGATATGATATGATACATTGCTCTCAGTCCCCTGAAGGGAAATTAAGAGTGCACAGCAGCTGAAATGACTCGAAGAGAGCAGGCTTTAAAAGGCTCGTATCAGGGAAAACTGAATTTTTTCCTCGCCTCTGGAAATGAAAGAGTTGGATGTGTTAAGCAAACATTGTTACAATTTCAAAATATGCCATTACAGTCTGTATATGGAAATCAAGCTGTAAAGTACACTATATTGCCAAAAGTATTCAGTCTCCCATCCAAATCACTGAATTCAGGTGTTCCAGTCACTTCCATGGCCACAGGTGTATAAAGCCGAGCCCCTAGGCCTGCAGACTGCTTCTACAGACATTAGTGAAAGAATGGGTCGCTCTCAGGAGCTCAGTGAGTTCCAGCGGGGTGCCGTGATCGGACGCCACCTGTGCAGCAAGTCCAGTCGTGAAATTTCCTCACTACTAAATATTCCACAGTCAACTGTCAGTGGGATTATAACAAAGTGGAAGCGATTGGGAACGACAGCAACTCAGCCACGAAGTGGTCGGCCACGTAAAATGACAGAGCGGGGTCAGCGGATGCTGAGGGGCATAGTGCGCAGAGGTCACCAACTTTCTGCAGAGTCAATCACTACAGACCTCCAAACTTCATGTGGCCTTCAGATCAGCTCAAGAACAGCGTAGAGAACTTCATGGAATGGGTTTCCATGGCCGAGCAGCTGCATCCTAGCCTTACATCACCAAGCGCAATGCAAAGCGTGGAATGCAGTGGTGTAAAGCGCCGCTACTGGACTCTAGAGCAGTGGAGACGTGTTCTCTGGGAATCCGATGGATGAGTCTGGGTTTGGCGGTTGCCAGGAGACGGTACTTGTCTGTCTGCATTGTGCCGAATGTAAAGTTTGGTGGAGGGGGGATCATGGTGTGGGGTTGTTTTTCAGGAGTTGGGCTCGGCCCCTTAGTTCCAGTGAAAGGAACTCTTAAAGCTTCAGCACCAGAGACTTTGGACAATTTCATGCTCCCAACTCTGTGGGAACAGTTTGGGGATGGCCCGTTCCTGTTCCAATATGACCAGTGCACAAAGCAGGTCCATAAGGACACGGATGAGCGAGTTTGGTGTGGAAGAACTTGACTGGCCTGCACAGAGTCCTGACCTCAACCTGATAGAACACCTTTGGGATGAATTAGAGCGGAGACTGTGAGCCAGGCCTTCTCGTCCAACATCAATGTCTGACCTCACAAATGCGCTTCTGGAAGAACGGTCAAAAATTCCCATAAACACACTCCTAACACTTGTGGAAAGCCGTCCCAGAAGAGCTGATGCTGTTATAGCTGCAAAGGGTGGGCAGACATCATATTAAACCCTGTGGATTAAGAATGGGATGCCACTCAAGTTCATACGCATTTGAAGGCAGAAGAGTAAATACTTTTGGAAATATAGTGCAGCTTGTTTTGAGTTTACTGTGTTTGTGATGTCACTCATTTGCATACACCCACCTATTTACCATTTAGCTTCGCCCATTCCCCAGGAAGTTATAAGGAGTGTTTCAGCACCATTTTAAATGAGGCTCAATACAGCACAGCCAATCAGAACAGAGCTCATTTACATACATCAGTCTTAAAGGCACAGTAACAGACCAGCCTGTTTAAACCTTAGGCATAAGAAGAGGTTTGAAATGTATGTTAAGTTGATTAATTAACCGTGAAATGAATTATGAGTGTTTAAAACCACACAGATGTTAAAAGTGGACCTCAGGAATGCAACAAAATGCAAAATGCAGGTCCTTCAAACATCCAAATCATCACTGTCAAGCAACCAAATCTCAATTTTTTACAGTTCATTTTCTATCATTTGAACAC